>NC_051427.1:25500401-25512805 GCF_015228065.2 Penaeus monodon | reverse complement strand
TGCGGGCCCCAAAAAAAAATTTTCTTAACAGCTTCTCCTTACAAGTTGTATCGCATAATTTTTTTATTTTTTTTTAAGAAAGATAACTATTAGCGGGTAATCTTATAGGAATTACAGATACAGAAATCGATGAAATTTTAAACTTTATTGAACACACCGATGCTCAATATCAGCTAAATCGTACAGTCCTTCCCATGCTTAGTAGTATCGGGGTTGATTAAGAGAAACAGGTCTGTAGTGCACGGGAGCGTATGGGGTAGATGGGTGTGCAGACCTCTTGTAGATATAATGGCCGTAGGACACAACTGGACCATACACAGGTGCAGAATGATAACCAGTGGAAGCCTCAAAGGCCGGCCTCTTGTAGAGCCCAGGTTGGAGTGGCCTCCGTAAGTAATGGGAGTGTGGCTGTAGATTCCATGAGAGATTCCATGAGAAGCATCAGCTTCAGCAGACCTCTTGTGGTACCCGTGAACGCTGTAAGGAGCGTAGACGGGTGCAACTGGGGTGTAAGTTGCGGAAGAGTAAGCAACAGAAGGCCAGCATCAGCTTCAGGATCGGCAGACCTCTTATGGTAGCTACGAACGGAGTGTGTATAGCTTGCAGGAACGCCGAAATGCCTTACATGACCATGGCGATAAGAAGGCTCAGCGTCCGCTTCAGGCTCTGCTGATCTCTTATAGATTTGGTGGGTATTGTATACTGTGTAAGATGGGATTGTGTATCTAGAACGATAGCCATATCTGGGCTCCGCCTCTCGCTTCTCAACTTCGGAAGCGCAAACGGTAGCCGCCAAGAGCACACACGCCTGAAAGTCATAATTTAGTTCGGTTAGATATTTAAAATGAGGAAATATAGCTATAATATAATATATATACATATACATGTATACATATATGTGTGTATGTACATACATATATGTACATACTTATATGCACAACTGTCACGTTAAAGCGAATCATTTTACTTCGTGGTGTGTGGATAGGAATGTTTGAAACGCTTGAAAGATTTAAAGATTGCTGAATAAATGTGCTAGACATCAAATTTAAGATTGAAAGATATTATTTTGTGATGTATGGACACGAGAATTAGGAGACAAATATGTTTACATTGTCAAGGTAAGATTGAAAGATTACAAAATCTACTTACCAAATACTTCATCTTTGACTAAGCAACTTTGTTGTGCCACAACAGAAGTCTGTGTGTGTGTGTGAGAATTATTACTTGCGCATCAGTTTATATACTCGTCTGTGACCTTTATGTGGATGAGATAAGCGCTTTTGGGTCTAAAATTGAAAGCGCTGCTTATTTTCAGTAAGATTTTTTTTTTTATATATATTCCTATTTTCTTTGTTTTATGCCATCAGACTGTATTCTCAGGAGTAGAATTTCCTGTAAAAATGCATAAAATAAATACAATAAAGATGGTAACTATAATACTTATAAAACTTATATACATAGAGAGATAGCGATGTGTGCATACATATGTATATATGCATGTACATATTTATATAGACCCTCCAAAATCTCTCTCTATATATATATACACAGCCATATATATATAGATGTGTACATATATACATTTTTCACATACCTAAATACATAATATAATCCTATGTAAAATATATATACACATTTTTATATGCACACACGCATACATACATATATAAAATATACGTATATAATATATATAGATATATATAGATGCGTGTACATATATCTAAAAGTATAATCATAGTTACTTATAGGCGCATTAATACAAACCTTAGGTTGAGTGTTTATGCATTTACATGTATTTATTTGTGTTCAAAAGTGTACCTGTATGTTTTTTGTTTGTAGTATCCTAGCATTAATATGTACTTTTTGAGATCAAAAATAAACATGTTGAACAGATTTCTATTTTATTAGAAAGGGATCCAGCAATGCTAATACAAACCTGAAAATTCAGTGCTTTACTTAGGTTTAGAGAGGTTTAACGTCTTGTTTACTGTTAAATAAGCGACAGGCTTAACCTCACTACAAGGCGGCGATGAAATCTTTAGGGAATGTCTTCCTGCAATCTGGATTTAATATAGCAAGGTGGCATCAGTCGTACTGCAAGGCCCACACCAAAGTTAATCAAATTTTGTCCATAATCAACCACGGACACTAATAGCTAAATATCCCCCTATTATTTTATTAGCTTTATTGTTATTGCGACTGTATTGTATCTTGTGTGTTGTGTGGTGCAGCGGTAGCGATCTCGTACAGCAATCTTGCTACCTTGTGTTCAAATCCTTCGAATTGGATGGTAATACCAGTCTTTTCTTGCACAGAGTGGGAAATTGAGAAGCAAATTAAAACTGACAGCATGTCACATCTAGAATATTAATGGTAACAAATGGAATAGAAGTATATTATTAAGTAATTATAAATATAATTATATTTGTATTTTCATCACAATGAATATAGTTACCAGTAATATTGTCGATTTTTTTTTTTTTTTTTTTTTGTAAAATACCTCTTATACTTTCATTTTTGATATCAGTGTTTTGAAGTGTTGTCCGTTGTTAACATCACTATCAGTTAATATTAGCATTAGCATTATAAGGCACAAAAAGTAAAGTTATATCAGTGACTTTAGTCTCATACAAAGAGTAACGTTACATCAGAGCAGAACAGAAACCAGGTAACGTGTTATCCATGAATGATCATTATGCTGGTATCAAAATTCTCATGAATATTAGCTTTGCATTAATTCTATTAGTTGAACATCTCTTATGGGAAATGGACATTCAAAAATCTTATTTTCCAAGTTCATTATTGGACAATAACACTCTTTATCGACTAAACCAACCAAGTCCTCTCATTCTTAGTAATATCGAGGTTGGTAAAGAGGAATATGTCTATAGTTTCTTCGAGCGTATGAGGTGGATGGTTCTATCTCGGCTTCAGCAGCCCTCTTGTAGACATGACTGTAAGCTACAACTGGACCATAAGCAGAAGGGGCAGAATAATAACCAGTGGAAGCCTCGGCCTTAGCTTCAGGGTCCGAAGAACTCTAGTAGAGCCCATGGCTGGACTGGCCTCTTTAAGTAATGGGAGTGGGATTCCATGAGAGTTCCCATGAGAAACATCAGTTTCAGCAGATCTCTTGTGGTACCCGAGAACGCTGTTAGAAGCGTAGACGAGTGCAGCTATAATAATGCCTGTTATGATTACAGGTCACTATGTGTATGTGTGTTTCCATAGATATAGATAGACATAGTATATACATACATATGTATATCTGTGTGTATGTGTGTGTGTCTGTGTGTATGTATGTATGTATGATGTATGTATATGCATATATGTATACATGTAATGTGTATGTTTGTGTCTGTATATGTAGGTAGAGAGAGAGATATAGATATATATGTATGTATGTGTGCTGCATGTATATATGCAATATATATGTGTGTATAATATATATCATACATATATACGTACATACATATTTGAACTGCATTTGTGTGTGTATGTCTGTGTGTGTACATCTATATAAATAGACATACATATATGCAGAGTGATTCTCATTAAATGAAATATATTATATTTTATTACCATTTACGTATCAGCAGCTTGATTATATTAATTATCATTAATAATACTAACACCATTACTTGTCACTTCTCTTGTAACTATCTCTATTACACACATTATTTTTTTAAGGAAAATAAATATGACATCTAGTAAAGTCAATATCCCTTATAATTCAAACTAGCCAGTGTCTCAATACCGTTTATTTTCCAATCGAAATTAAGCTGAGCCAAAAACCCAAAGATCTGAGGAAAGACAAGTAGCCAACTGAGGGAGTCCTCAGCCCTGGCCGACCAAGAGCCAAGGATACTAAAGATAGGAAAGGGGCTTTACGACCTTAAGTAAAAGTTATGCAATATTCTTGATCACATCATCACTTATATAACTTCTATCATTATTGCTTTTGTTATGGCCCCTATTATCACACATTTTTATTTTATGTTGTTATTATACCATTCCTGTTATAATTTTATTGCCGTTATTGCTGTTTGTTACATTTGCTAATGCTTTGGTATTGTTATTATTGTTATTGTAATTGCCATTATCATTATTATCATTTTTGTTCTTGTTGATGTTATTACCATCATTATTAGTAGGTACTGTTAATGCTATTTTTTTTTCTTATCATTACTATAGTAGTTATTATAGTTATTATAAATCATTGTTATTTTGTTACTATTATCATTACTGCTATAATTAATTACTAGATTATTATCACCATTCATTATCAATATTATCATTATTGTTATTACCACTGTTATTGATATTGTTGAGATTGGTGTTACTATTATTTTTATTACTATCGCTGTTATTATTATTATTGTTATTATTATTATTACTCCTGTAATTGTTATCATCATCATCACCATCAATACCATTATTATAATTGTTATTGTCATTATCATAACCATTATCATTTTATTGTTGTTATTGATATTACTACATTTGTATTTATAATGACAATTACTTTATTATAGTGTGTCATTTACTGATATCAGTATTTCCATTCATATATAGAACAGAAGACAACTAATGTGTCAGCTAATATTAACAGTTTCTCTTTACAAGATTATGATTTGCATTAGTTTTTTACTTCTTTTTATGAAAGTATAACTATTAGCTGGGTAATCTTATAGGAATTTCAGATATAGAAATTGCTGATATTTTTACCTTTATTGAACACACCGATGCTCCATATCAGCTAAACCGTTCAGACATTCCCATGCTTAGTAGTATCGGGTTTGATAAAGAGAAACAGGTCTGTAGTGCACTGAAGCGTATGGGGTAGATGGGTGTGCAGACCTCCTGTAGATATGATGGCCGTAGGACACAACTGGACCATACACAGGTGTAGAATAATAACCAGTGGAAGCCTCAGCTTCAGGGTCCGCGAACCTCTTGAAAGTCCATGGTTGGAGTGGCCTCCGTAAGTAATGGGAGTGTGGCTGTAGATTCCATGAGAGATTCCATGAGAAGCATCAGCTTCAGCAGACCTCTTGTGGTAGCTACGAATGGAGTGTGTATAGGTTCCAGGAACGCTGAAATGCCTTACATGACCATGGCGATAAGAGGGCTCAGCGTCCGCTTCAGGCTCTGCTGATCTCTTATAGATTTGGTGGGTATTGTATACTGTGTAAGATGGGATTGTGTATCTAGAACGATAGCCATAGCTGGGCTCCGCCTCTCGCTTCTCAACTTCGGATGCGCAAACGGTAGCCGCCAAGAGCACAAATGCCTGAAAGTCATAATTTAGTTCGGTAAGATATTTAAAATAAGGAAAATATAGCTATAATGTAATATATATACATATACATGTATACATATATGTGTATGTACATACATATATGTACATACTTTATATACACAACTGTCACGTTAAAGCGAATCATTTTACTTCGTGAGGTGTGGACAGGATGTGTTTGAAAACGTTTGAAAGATTTAAATATTGCAGAATGAAAATTGAAATATTGAAGAATCGCTAAATCTATTACCAAATACTTCATCTTGGTAAAGAGACTTTGCTGTGGCCACAACAGAGGTGTGTGTGTGAGTTATTGTTTGCGCACCAATTTATATACTTGTCTATGACCTTGATGTGCATGGAGCACACGCATCAGAGCATGAGAAATGGGGGTGAGGGTTATTTTTCATAAGAGAAAAAGATTGCTAACCTTTCGGATTTTTTTTTCATTTACACTTTCTTCATTCCACCTGTGTTACCGATATTGTAAATGATATGTGTATATATGTATGTATATATATATGTATGAATATGTAGGTATTATTATATATATGTATATTATATATGTATTATATACGTTCACATATATACATGTATATATGAGTATGAATATATGTACTGTATATGTATTTGTGTGTGTGTGTTTGTGGTGTGGATATGTAATACATATAATATATATGTATATAGAGAGAGAGATCGAAATAGATACATACACAATATATGCGTGTGCGTTTGTGTTTGTGTGTGTATGTGTGTGCACTGATACCCATGATGATAGTAAACATAAGACCTGTGGTCTGTTTTGGAATAATTTCATTCACAGGATGTTTCGTGAAACTTCCAGTATACTCGATCAATTATTCGGATATGAAAAAAGCCATTCTGTATTGTGTGTATGAATGTGATGCTTTAAAGAAATATTTAGTATTGATATCATTATTCTTACTAACTGTATCGTTATAGCAACTGTATAGTTTATTCCTATTTAGATTCTATCACAATGAATATCCTTACAGAGAATCAAAGTACACATAACCAGGTAGTTTCACTTTAATATAGTATATTGAACCCAAAAAGTAAATTGACTTTTTCCAAAGAGTAATCCGACAGCTGTTAAAGGTAAGGAACGCTTAGTTATCATAACTAAAGAGGGGAATTTTGGATTACATCTGGTAAGTAGAGCAATATCAGTAAATTATTGAAATAATTATGTATCTAGCTATATCTGATATCTCACGGTGCAATCTTATTGGCTAAACGTGCTGACATCATTTAGCTCCGCAGCATTTTTTGAGCCCAATAAATTTGTGCGATATTATATGGCAAGATTATTTTAGTGCATTTTCTTTGAAAATGGTTCAGTAATAACTATGATAAAAAGTCCGAAAACGAAATAAAAAAAAATAGAAAGATATCTTGCCAAGAACAATGCTAAATATACTTTAACCATTATTTTTTTATGAAATTCACTGTTGTTACTTCATCATTTTTATTACCATCTGGTTATTTATTTTTAATATTAACCTCAGGACTACCCTTAGTGTTACTGTCCCTTGCTAATTTCATCAGCGTTATTACCATAAGTTTCGAAGAGTAACGTTATATCCGAGTGAGCTAAGTCTCATAGAACAGGAACCAGGCAAAGTGCTATCCATGGATGATCTATTATTACATTTATGATGAGTATTATTTTTCCATGAATTCTAGCTATTAGTTACCATCTTCAATGGAAATAAAATTTACAAATTGTATTATTCCATTTTATTACTGAACACACACTAAACTCCACATCGGCTAATATCTCTCCGTTTTAGTAGTACTGAGATTGGTAAAGTGGAGCAGGTCTGTAGTACACATGAGCGTATGGGGTGGATGGTTGTGCCTTAGCTTCAGCAGACTCTTGTAGATATGACTGTAAGGCACAACGGGACCATAGATAGGTCTAGAATAATAACCAATTGAAGCCTCTGCCTCAGCTTCAGGGTCCGCAGACCTCTTGTAGAGGCCATGGTTGGAGTGACCTCCGTAAATAATGGGAGTATGTCTGTAGATTCCATGAGGGTTCCATGAGAAGCAACAGCTTCAGCAGACCTCTTGTGGTACCCGTGAATGCTGTAAGGAGCGTAGACGGGTGCAGTTGGGGTGTAAGATGCGAAGAGTAAACAACAGAAGCTTAGCATCAGCTTCAGGATCGGCAGACCTCTTATGGTAACTACGAACGGAGTGTGTAAAGGTTGCAGGAACGCTGAAATGCCTTACATGACCATAACGATAAGAGGGCTCAGCGTCCGCTTCAGGCTCGGCAGATCTCTTGTAGATTCGATGGTTCCCGTATCCTGTGGAGGTTGGGATTACGTATGCACGACGATAGCCATAGCTGGGCTCCGCCTCTCGCTTCTCAACTTCGGAAGCGCAAACGGCAGCTGCCAGGACTACAAATGCCTGAAAATCATTTTATTCTGGTTATATATTATTAAAATGATAATAATAACAATAACGTCGAATGTATTTAATGTATAAGGTAATGGTTAAAACAAATAATGTGCTAGACATCAAATTTAAGATTGAAAGATATTATTTTATGATGTGTGGACACGAGAATTAGGAGACAAATATGTTTACATTGCCAAGGTAAGATTGAAAGATTGCAAAATCTACTTACCAAATACTTCATCTTTGACTAAGCAACTTTGTTGTGCCACACACAGAAGTCTGTGTGTGTGAGAATTACTACTTGTGCACCAGTTTATATACTCGTTTGTGACCTTTATGTGGATGAGATAAGCGCCTTAGGCTCTAAAATTGAAAGTGCTTCTTATTTTCAGTAAGATTTTTTTTCCCCCATTTTCTTTGTTTTATGCTATCAGACTGTATTCTCAGGAGTAGAATTTCCTGTAAAAATGCATAAAATAAATACAATAAATATGATAACTATGATAGAGTTGTAAAACTTATATACATAGAGAGATAGCGATGTGTGCGTACATATATATACATGATGTACATATTTATATAGACCCCCAAACTCTCTCTCTATAGATATATTTATACACAGCCATATATATAGATATGTGCATATATACATTTTTCACATACCTAAATACATAATATAATCCTATGTAAAATATATATATACACATTTTTATATGCAAACACGCATACATACATATATAAATATACGTATATAATATATATATAGATATATATAGATGCGTGCACATATATCTAAAAGTATAATCATAGTTACTTATAGGCGCATTAATATAAACTTTAGGTTGAGTGTTTGTGCATTTACATGTATTTATTTGTATTCAAAGGTGTACCTGAATGTTTTTTGTCTGTAGTATCCTAGCATTAATATGTACTTTTTGAGATCAAAAATAAACATGTTGAACAGATTTCTATTTCATTAGAAAGGGATCCAGCAATGCTAATACAGACTTGGAAATTCAGTGCTTTACTTAGGTTTAGAGAGGTTTCACGTCTTGTTTACAGCTAAATAAGCGACAGGCTTAACCTCACTACAAGGCGGCGATGAAATCTTTAGGGAATGACTTCCTGCAATCTGGATTTAATATAGCAAGGTGGCATTAGTCGTACTGCAAGGCCCACACCAAATCAAATTTTCTCCATAATCAACCACGGACACTAATAGCTAAATATCCCCCTATTATTTTATTAGCTTTATTGTTATTGCGACTGTAATGTATCTTGTGTGTTGTGTGGTGCAGCGGTAGCTATCTCGTCTAGCAATCTTGCTAACCTGCGTTCAAATCCTTCGCATTGAATGGTAACACCAGTCTTTTCTTGCACACAGTGGGTAATTTAGAAGCAAAATAAAACAGACAGCATGTTACACCAAGGATATTCATTGTAACTTATGAAATAAAACTAAATTATTAACTAATTATAATTCTAATCATATTTGTGCTTTCATCACAATTAATATAGTTACCAGTAATATTGTCGATTTTTTTTTTTTTTTGTAAAATACCTCTTATTACTTTCATTATTGATATCAGTGTTAGAAGTGTTGTTGTGCGTTGTTAATATCACTATCAGTTAATATTAGCATTAGCATTATAAGAGAGTAACGTTATATCATTGTGAATTTAGTTTCATAGAACAAAAACCAGGTAACGAGTTATCCATAAATGATAGTTATGCTGGTATCAAAATTCTCATGAATACTAGCTTTGCATTAATTCTATTAGTTAAACATCTCTTATCGGAAATAGACATTCAGAAATCTTATTTTCCAAGTTCATTATTGGACAATAACAATTTTTATCGGCTAAATCAACCAAGTCCTCTCATTCTTAGTAATATCGAGGTTGGTAAAGAGGAATATGTCTGTAGTTCCTTCGAGCGTATAAGGTGGATGGTTCTATCTCAGCTTCAGCAGCCCTCTTGTAGACATGACTCTTAGGTACAACTGGACCATAAACAGAAGGTGCAGAGTAATAACCAGTGGAAGCCTTGGCCTCAGCAAGATGGCATCTACAGACCTATGGCTGGACGGGCCTCCGTAAGTAATGGGAGTGTGACTAGATTCCATGAGAGGTCCCATGAGAAACATCAGCTTCAGCAGATCTCTTGTGGTACCCGTGCGCTGTGAGGAGCGTAGACGAGTGCCTGTTATGATTACATGTCACTATGTGTATGTGTTTACATACATTGTACATATATATGTATATGTGTGTGTGACTGTGTTTATGTTTGAGTTTGTGTGTATGTATGTATGTGTGTATGATGTATGTATGTATATATATGC
The DNA here is from genome assembly GCF_015228065.2 of Penaeus monodon. Taxonomy (NCBI): domain Eukaryota; kingdom Metazoa; phylum Arthropoda; class Malacostraca; order Decapoda; family Penaeidae; genus Penaeus; species Penaeus monodon. Next base: position 25,502,732 of record NC_051427.1, on the reverse strand, counting down.
ATATATGTATACATGTAGCGTGTATGTTTGTGTCTGTATATATAGGTATATATATGTGTGTGTGTGATGTATGTATATATGCAGTATATATATGTGTGTATAATAAAATATAAATATGCATTATACATATATACGCACATACTGCATGCATTTGTGTGTGTGTGTGTGTGTGTGTGTGTTGGTTTTGTGTGGTATTTATATAGACATACTATATACATAGTGATTCTCATTAAATTTCTTATATTGTTTTATTACCATTTACGTATCATCAGCTTGACTATATTAATAATCATTAATAATAGTAACACCATTATTGTCACTTCTCTTGCAATTATCTCTATTACATACATTATTTTTTAGGAAAATAAATATGACATCTAAGTAAAGTCAACATCCCTTATAAGGCAAACTAGCCAATGTCTCAATAACCGATATTTTCCAATCGAAATTAAAGCTGAGCCAAAGACTGTGAGTAGATATAAATAGCGAACTGAGGGATTCTTCAGCCCTGGCCGGTCAGGAGCCAAAGATACTAAAGATAGGAAAGAGGCTATATGACCTTAAGTAAAAGTTATGCAACATTCTTTTTCACATCATCATCACTTACATAACTTTCATAATTATTATTACTTTTGTTATGGCCCCTATTATTCACAAAATTCCTGTTTTATTATTATTTTTACCATTGCTGTTATAATTTTATTGCCGTTATTACTGTTTGTTATAATTGCTAATGCTTTTGCTTTGTTATCATTGTTATTGTTATTATCATTATCATTATTATCATATTTGTTACTACTGTTGTTATTCTTATCATTACTGTTTTTACCATTGCTATGATTAGTAACATTATCATTAATAATATTATCATTACTATTCTTACCATTATCATTATAATGATTATGTTGTTATTAGTGGTATTATTATTTTTATTGTTGTTACTATTATCATTACTGCTATAATCAATTTCTATGATTATTATTATCATTCATTATTAATATTATCCTTATCGTTATTACCATTATTATTGATATTGTTGAGATTGGTGTTATTATTATTATCATCTTTATTAATATCGCTGTTATTATATTGTTGTTGTTATTATTATTACACCTGTAATTGTTATCATCATCATCAATACTATTATTATAATCGTTATTATCATTATTATAACCATTATCATTTCATTGTTATTGATATTACTACATTTGTCTTTTTATGACAATTATTGTATTAAAGTGTGTCATTTACTGATATCAGTATTTCCATTCATATATAGAACAGAAGACAACTAATGTGTCAGCTAATATTAACAGCTTCTCCTTACAAGATTGTGATGTGCATTAGTTTTTTACCCTTTTTTTAAGAAAGTATAACTATTAGCTGCGTAAACTTATAGGAATTTCAGATACAGAAATCGATGACATTTTTATCTTTATTGAACAAACAATGGCTCCATATCGGCTAAATCGTTCAGTCCTTCCCATGCTTAGTAGTATCGGGTTTGATAAAGAGAAACAGGTCTGTAGTGCACGGGAGCGTATGAAGTGGATGGGTGTGCAGACCTCCTGTAGATATGATGGCCGTAGGACACAGCTGAACCATACACAGGTGTAGAATAATAACCAGTGGAAGCCTCAGCTTCAGGGTCCGCGGACCTCTTGTAGAGCCCATGGTTGGAGTGGCCTCCGTAAGTAATGGGAGTATGGCTGTAGATTCCATGAGAGATTCCATGAGAAGCATCAGCTTCAGCAGACCTCTTGTGGTACCCGTGAACGCTGTAAGGAGCGTAGACGGGTGCAACTGGGGTGTAAGTTGCGGAAGAGTAAACAACAGAAGGCTCAGAATCGGCAGACCTCTTATGGTAGCTACGAACGGAGTGTGTATAGCTGGCAGGAACGCCGAAATGCCTTACATGACCATGGCGATAAGAGGGCTCAGCGTCCGCTTCAGGCTCTGCTGATCTCTTGTAGATTTGGTGGGTATTGTATACACTGTAAGATGGGATTGTGTATCTAGAACGATAGCCATAGCTGGGCTCCGCCTCTCGCTTCTCAACTTCGGAAGCGCAAACGGTAGCCGCCAAGAGAACAAACGCCTGAAAGTCATAATTTAGTTCGGTAAGATATTTAAAATGAGGAAATATAGCTATAATATAATATATATACATATACATGTATACATATATGTGTGTATGTACATACATATATGTACATACTTATACACACAACTGTCACGTTAAAGCGAATCATTTACTTCGTGGTGTGTGGACAGGAGTGTTTGAAACGTTTGAAAGATTTAAAGATTGCTGAATAAAGATTGAAATATTGA
>NC_051427.1:25479159-25500301 GCF_015228065.2 Penaeus monodon | reverse complement strand
ATGAAAGGACGTGTGCTTCAAGGCCTTGATCGTCCAGTGTTTGCTGCTATGGAGCGAATACCTTGGACGCTACTCGCAGTGCCTTGGAGTCTCGCCTTGATGCCTTTTGTAACAAGTCCCTTCGCCGGATCATGGGGTACAGTTGGCAGGACCACGTGTCCAACCGGCGGTTACACCGTGAGACTGGCATGGGACCTGTTACTTGCATAATCCGGGATCGCCAACTCAGGCTATATGGCCACCTAGCTCGCCTCCCTATGGACGACCCTGCCCACCAGGTTGTTCTCTCTGCGAGACAACCCTGGGTGGAGGAGACCTGTGGGACGTCCTAAGAGATCATGGCTTGGGCAGCTCGACGAGACCTGTCGTGAGGAACTAGAGATGGGCCGTGTGCCTGCCTGGAGACTCGCCTCGAGGGATCCTCGTGGCTGGAAGCGAAGGGTGGATGCGGCCATGCGCCCCCCGTCGGCGTTAGCCCCTTGATGATGATGATGATATCATTTACAATATCGGTAACACAGGTTATAGATCAATATTGAATGAAGAAATGTGTAAAAGAAAAGAAGACATGAGAAAAAATCCGAAAGGTGAATACATTCCGCCTCGTCGCCATTTATCCGTTATCAATCTTCTCTTATGAAAAATAACCGTCGCTTCCATTTCTCATGCTCTGATACGTGTGCTCCATGCACATCAAGGTCATAGATAAGTATATAAACTGGTGCGCAAACAGTAACTCACACATACACCTCTGCTGTGGCCACAGCAAAGTCGCTTTAAGCAAGATGAAGTATCTGGTAAATAGATTTAGCGATCCTTCAATATTTCAATCTTTATTCAGCAATCTTTAAATCTTTCAAACGTTTCAAACACTCCTGTCCACACACCACGAAGTAAAATGATTCGCTTTAACGTGACAGTTGTGTGTATAAGTATGTACATATATGTATGTACATACACACATATATGTATACATGTATATGTATATATATTATATTATAGCTATATTTCCTCATTTTAAATATCTTACCGAACTAAATTATGACTTTCAGGCGTTTGTTCTCTTGGCGGCTACCGTTTGCGCTTCCGAAGTTGAGAAGCGAGAGGCGGAGCCCAGCTATGGCTATCGTTCTAGATACACAATCCCATCTTACAGTGTATACAATACCCACCAAATCTACAAGAGATCAGCAGAGCCTGAAGCGGACGCTGAGCCCTCTTATCGCCATGGTCATGTAAGGCATTTCGGCGTTCCTGCAAGCTATACACACTCCGTTCGTAGCTACCATAAGAGGTCTGCCGATTCTGAGCCTTCTGTTGTTTACTCTTCCGCAACTTACACCCCAGTTGCACCCGTCTACGCTCCTTACAGCGTTCCGGGTACCACAAGAGGTCTGCTGAAGCTGATGCTTCTCATGGAATCTCTCATGGAATCTACAGCCATACTCCCATTACTTACGGAGGCCACTCCAACCATGGCTCTACAAGAGGTCCGCGGACCCTGAAGCTGAGGCTTCCACTGGTTATTATTCTACACCTGTGTATGGTTCAGCTGTGTCCTACGGCCATCATATCTACAGGAGGTCTGCACACCCATCCACTTCATACGCTCCCGTGCACTACAGACCTGTTTCTCTTTATCAAACCCGATATACTACTAAGGATGGGAAGGACTGAACGATTTAGCCGATATGGAGCCATTCTTTGTTCAATAAAGATAAAAATGTCATCGATTTCTGTATCTGAAATTCCTATAAGTTTACGCAGCTAATAGTTATACTTTCTTTAAAAAAGGTAAAAAACTAATGCACATCACAATCTTGTAAGGAGAAGCTGTTAATATTAGCTGACACATTAGTTGTCTTCTGTTCTATATATGAATGGAAATACTGATATCAGTAAATGACACACTTTAATACAATAATTGTCATAAAAAAGACAAATGTAGTAATATCAATAACAATGAAATGATAATGGTTATAATAATGATAATAACGATTATAATAATAGTATTGATGATGATGATAACAAATTACAGGTGTAATAATAATAACAACAACAATAATAATAACAGCGATATTAATAAAGATGATAATAATAATAACACCAATCTCAACAATATCAATAATAATGGTAATAACGATAAGGATAATATTAATAATGAATGATAATAATAATCATAGAAATTGATTATAGCAGTAATGATAATAGTAACAACAATAACAATAATAATTATAATCATTGTTATTGCAATAAGAAAAACATTGGTATTAACAGTAACTACTAATAATGATGGTAATAACATCAACAAGAACAATAATGATGATAATAATGATAATGATAATAATAATAATAATAATGATAATGATAATAATAATAATACCACTAATAACAACAATAATCATTATAATGATAATGGTAAGAATAGTAATGATAATATTATTAATGATAATGTTACTAATCATAGCAATGGTAAAAACAGTAATGATAAGAATAACAACAGTAGTAACAAATATGATAATAATGATAATGATAATAACAATAACAATGATAACAAAGCAAAAGCATTAGCAATTATAACAAACAGTAATAACGGCAATAAAATTATAACAGCAATGGTAAAAATAATAATAAAACAGGAATTTTGTGAATAATAGGGGCCATAACAAAAGTAATAATAATTATGAAAGTTATGTAAGTGATGATGATGTGAAAAAGAATGTTGCATAACTTTTACTTAAGGTCATATAGCCTCTTTCCTATCTTTAGTATCTTTGGCTCCTGACCGGCCAGGGCTGAAGAATCCCTCAGTTCGCTATTTATATCTACTCACAGTCTTTGGCTCAGCTTAAATTCGATTGGAAAATATCGGTTATTGAGACATTGGCTAGTTTGCCTTATAAGGGATGTTGACTTTACTTAGATGTCATATTTATTTTCCTAAAAAATAATGTATGTAATAGAGATAATTGCAAGAGAAGTGACAATAATGGTGTTACTATTATTAATGATTATTAATATAGTCAAGCTGATGATACGTAAATGGTAATAAAACAATATAAGAAATTTAATGAGAATCACTATGTATATATGTATGTCTATATAAATACACACACACACACACACACACACACACACACACACACACAAATGCATGCAGTATGTGCGTATATATGTATAATGCATATTTATATTTTATTATACACATATATATATACTGCATATATACATACATCACACACACACATATATATACCTATATATACAGACACAAACATACACGCTACATGTATACATATATGCATATATATACATACATACATCATACACACATACATACATACACACAGACACACAAACTCAAACATAAACACAGTCACACACACATATACATATATATGTACAATGTATGTAAACACATACACATAGTGACATGTAATCATAACAGGCACTCGTCTACGCTCCTCACAGCGCACGGGTACCACAAGAGATCTGCTGAAGCTGATGTTTCTCATGGGACCTCTCATGGAATCTAGTCACACTCCCATTACTTACGGAGGCCCGTCCAGCCATAGGTCTGTAGATGCCATCTTGCTGAGGCCAAGGCTTCCACTGGTTATTACTCTGCACCTTCTGTTTATGGTCCAGTTGTACCTAAGAGTCATGTCTACAAGAGGGCTGCTGAAGCTGAGATAGAACCATCCACCTCATACGCTCGAAGGAACTACAGACATATTCCTCTTTACCAACCTCGATATTACTAAGAATGAGAGGACTTGGTTGATTTAGCCGATAAAAATTGTTATTGTCCAATAATGAACTTGGAAAATAAGATTTCTGAATGTCTATTTCCGATAAGAGATGTTTAACTAATAGAATTAATGCAAAGCTAGTATTCATGAGAATTTGATACCAGCATAACTATCATTTATGGATAACTCGTTACCTGGTTTTTGTTTTATGAGACTAAATTCACAATGATATAACGTTACTCTCTTATAATGCTAATGCTAATATTAACTGATAGTGATATTAACAACGCACAACAACACTTCTAACACTGATATCAATAATGAAAGTAATAAGAGGTATTTTACAAAAAAAAAAAATCGACAATATTACTGGTAACTATATTAATTGTGATGAAAGCACAAATATGATTAGAATTATAATTAGTTAATAATTTAGTTTTATTTCATAAGTTACAATGAATATCCTTGGTGTAACATGCTGTCTGTTTTATTTTGCTTCTAAATTACCCACTGTGTGCAAGAAAAGACTGGTGTTACCATTCAATGCGAAGGATTTGAACGCAGGTTAGCAAGATTGCTAGACGAGATAGCTACCGCTGCACCACACAACACACAAGATACATTACAGTCGCAATAACAATAAAGCTAATAAAATAATAGGGGGATATTTAGCTATTAGTGTCCGTGGTTGATTATGGAGAAAATTTGATTTGGTGTGGGCCTTGCAGTACGACTAATGCCACCTTGCTATATTAAATCCAGATTGCAGGAAGTCATTCCCTAAAGATTTCATCGCCGCCTTGTAGTGAGGTTAAGCCTGTCGCTTATTTAGCTGTAAACAAGACGTTGAAACCTCTCTAAACCTAAGTAAAGCACTGAATTTCCAAGTCTGTATTAGCATTGCTGGATCCCTTTCTAATGAAATAGAAATCTGTTCAACATGTTTATTTTTGATCTCAAAAAGTACATATTAATGCTAGGATACTACAGACAAAAAACATTCAGGTACACCTTTGAACACAAATAAATACATGTAAATGCACAAACACTCAACCTAAAGTTTATATTAATGCGCCTATAAGTAACTATGATTATACTTTTAGATATATGTGCACGCATCTATATATATCTATATATATATTATATACGTATATTTATATATGTATGTATGCGTGTTTGCATATAAAAATGTGTATATATATATATTTTACATAGGATTATATTATGTATTTAGGTATGTGAAAAATATATATATGTACATATCTATATATATGGCTGTGTATAAATATATATATATAGAGAGAGTTTGGGGGTCTATATAAATATGTACATGCATGTATATATATGTACGCACACATCGCTATCTCTCTATGTATATAAGTTTTACAACTCTATCATAGTTATCATATTTATTGTATTTATTTTATGCATTTTTACAGGAAATTCTACTCCTGAGAATACAGTCTGATAGCACAAAACAAAGAAAATGGGGGAAAAAAAATCTTACTGAAAATAAGCAGCACTTTCAATTTTAGAGCCTAAGGCGCTTATCTCATCCACATAAAGGTCACAAACGAGTATATAAACTGGTGCACAAGTAGTAATTCTCACACACACAGACTTCTGTTGTGGCACAACAAAGTTGCTTAGTCAAAGATGAAGTATTTGGTAAGTAGATTTTGCAATCTTTCAATCTTACCTTGGCAATGTAAACATATTTGTCTCCTAATTCTCGTGTCCACACATCATAAAATAATATCTTTCAATCTTAAATTTGATGTCTAGCACATTTATTTGTTTTAACCATTACCTTATACATTTTAAATACATTCGACGTTATTGTTATTATTATCATTTTAATAATATATAACCAGAATAAAATGATTTTCAGGCATTTGTAGTCCTGGCAGCTGCCGTTTGCGCTTCCGAAGTTGAGAAGCGAGAGGCGGAGCCCAGCTATGGCTATCGTCGTGCATACGTAATCCCAACCTCCACAGGATACGGGAACCATCGAATCTACAAGAGATCTGCCGAGCCTGAAGCGGACGCTGAGCCCTCTTATCGTTATGGTCATGTAAGGCATTTCAGCGTTCCTGCAACCTTTACACACTCCGTTCGTAGTTACCATAAGAGGTCTGCCGATCCTGAAGCTGATGCTAAGCCTTCTGTTGTTTACTCTTCCGCATCTTACACCCCAACTGCACCCGTCTACGCTCTTACAGCATTCACGGGTACCACAAGAGGTCTGCTGAAGCTGTGCTTCTCATGGAACCCCTCATGGAATCTACAGACATACTCCCATTATTTACAGAGGTCACTCCAACCATGGCCTCTACAAGAGGTCTGCGGACCCTGAAGCTGAGGCAGAGGCTCATGGCCCTAGTCTCTTCAGTCATATCTACAAGAGATCTGCTGAAGCTGAGGCACAACCATCCACCCCATACGCTCATGTGTACTACAGACCTGCTCCACTTTACCAATCTCAGTACTACTAAAACGGAGAGATATTAGCCGATGTGGAGTTTTAGTGTGTGTTCAGTAATAAAATGGAATAATACAATTTGTAAATTTTTATTTCCCATTGAAGATGGTTAACTAATAGCTAGAATTAATGGAAAAATAATACTCATCATAATTGTAATAATAAGATCATCCATGGATAGCACTTTGCCTGGTTCCTGTTCTATGAGACTTAGCTCACTCGGATATAACGTTACTCTTCGAAACTTATGGTAATAACGCTGATGAATTAGCAAGGGACAGTAACACTAAGGGTAGTCCTGAGGTTAATATTAAAAATAAATAACCAGATGGTAATAAAAATGATGAAAGTAACAACAGTGAATTTCATAAAAAAAATAATGGTTAAAGTATATTTAGCATTGTTTCTTGGCAAGATATCTTTTCTATTTTTTTTTATTTCGTTTTCGGACTTTTTATCATAGTTATTACTGAACCATTTTCAAAGAAAATGCACTAAAATAATCTTGCCATATAATATCGCACAAATTATTGGGCTCAAAAAATGCTGCGGAGCTAAATGATGTCAGCACGTTTAGCCAATAAGATTGCACCGTGAGATATCAGATATAGCTAGATACATAATTATTTCTATAATTTACTTGATATTGCTCTACTTACCAGATGTAAATCCAAAATTCCCCTCTTTTAGTTATGATAACTAAGCGTTCCTTACCTTTAACAGCTGTCGGATTACTCTTTGGAAAAAGTCAATTTACTTTTTGGGTTCAATACACTATATTAAAGTCAAACTACCTGGTTATGTGTACTTTGATTCTCTGTAAGGATATTCATTGTGATAGAATCTAAATAGGAATAAACTATACAGTTGCTATAACGATACAGTTAGTAAGAATAATGATATCAATACTAAATATTTCTTTAAAGCATCACATTCATACACACAATACAGAATGGCTTTTTTCATATCCGAATAATTGATCGAGTATACTGGAAGTTCACGAAACATCCTGTGAATGAAATTATTACAAACAGACCCACAGGTCTTATGTTTAGTATCATCATGGGTATCAGTGCACACACATACACACACAAACACAAACGCACACGCATATATTGTGTATGTATCTATTTCGATCTCTCTCTCTATATACATATATATTATATGTATGTACATATCCACACCACACACACACACACACACAAATACATATACAGTACATATATTCATACTCATATATACATGTATATATGTGAACGTATATAATACATATATAATATACATATATATAATAATACCTACATATTCATACATATATATATACATACATATATACACATATCATTTACAATATCGGTAACACAGGTGGAATGAAGAAAGTGTAAATGAAAAAAAAATCCGAAAGGTTAGCAATCTTTTTCTCTTATGAAAAATAACCGTCACCTCCATTTCTCATGCTCTGATGCGTGTGCTCCATGCACATCAAGGTCATAGACAAGTATATAAACTGGTGCGCAAACAGTAACTCACACACACACCTCTGTTTGTGGCCACAGCAAAGTCCTCTTTACCCAAGATGAAGTATTTGGTAAATAGATTTAGCGATTCTTCAATATTTCAATTTTCATTCTGCAATCTTTAAATCTTTCAAACGTTTCAAACACTCCTGTCCACACCTCACGAAGTAAAATGATTCGCTTTAACGTGACAGTTGTGTATATAAGTATGTACATATATGTATGTACATACACAAATATGTATACATGTATATGTATATATATTACATTATAGCTATATTTTCCTTATTTTAAATATCTTACCGAACTAAATTATGACTTTCAGGCATTTGTGCTCTTGGCGGCTACCGTTTGCGCATTCCGAAGTTGAGAAGCGAGAGGCGGAGCCCAGCTATGGCTATCGTTCTAGATACACAATCCCATCTTACACAGTATACAATACCCACCAAATCTATAAGAGATCAGCAGAGCCTGAAGCGGACGCTGAACCCTCTTATCGCCATGGTCATGTAAGGCATTTCAGCGTTCCTGCAACCTATACACACTCCATTCGTAGCTACCATAAGAGGTCTGCCGATCCTGAAGCTGATGCTGAGCCTTCTGTTGCTTACTCTTCCGCAACTTACACCCCAGTTGCACCCGTCTACGCTCCTTACAGCGTTCACGGGTACCACAAGAGGTCTGCTGAAGCTGATGCTTCTCATGGAATCTCTCATGGAATCTACAGCCACACTCCCATTAAGGGGACCCTGAAGCTGAGGCTTCCACTGGTTATTATTCTACACCTGTGTATGGTCCAGTTGTGTCCTACGGCCATCATATCTACAGGAGGTCTGCACACCCATCTACCCCATACGCTTCAGTGCACTACAGACCTGTTTCTCTTTATCAAACCCGATACTACTAAGCATGGGAATGTCTGAACGGTTTAGCTGATATGGAGCATCGGTGTGTTCAATAAAGGTAAAAATATCAGCAATTTCTATATCTGAAATTCCTATAAGATTACCCAGCTAATAGTTATACTTTCATAAAAAGAAGTAAAAAACTAATGCAAATCATAATCTTGTAAAGAGAAACTGTTAATATTAGCTGACACATTAGTTGTCTTCTGTTCTATATATGAATGGAAATACTGATATCAGTAAATGACACACTATAATAAAGTAATTGTCATTATAAATACAAATGTAGTAATATCAATAACAACAATAAAATGATAATGGTTATGATAATGACAATAACAATTATAATAATGGTATTGATGGTGATGATGATGATAACAATTACAGGAGTAATAATAATAATAACAATAATAATAATAACAGCGATAGTAATAAAAATAATAGTAACACCAATCTCAACAATATCAATAACAGTGGTAATAACAATAATGATAATATTGATAATGAATGGTGATAATAATCATAGTAATTAATTATAGCAGTAATGATAATAGTAACAAAATAACAATGATTTATAATAACTATAATAACTACTATAGTAATGATAAGAAAAAAAATTAGCATTAACAGTACCTACTAATAATGATGGTAATAACATCAACAAGAACAAAAATGATAATAATGATAACGATAATAATAATAATACCACTAATAACAACCATAATCATTATAATGATAATGATTATAATGATAGTGGTAAGAATAGTAATGATAATATTGATAATGATAATGTTACTAATAGCAATGGTAATAACAGTAATTATAAGAATAACAGCAGTAGCAACAACTATGATAATAATGATAATGGCAATTACAATAACAATAATAACAATAACAAAAGCATTAGCAAATGTAACAAACAGCAATAACGGCAATAAAATTATAACAGGAATGGTAATAATAACAACAATAAAATAAAAATGTTGTGAATAATAGGGGCCATAACAAAAGCAATAATGATAGAAGTTATATAAGTGATGATGTGATCAAGAATATTGCATAACTTTTACTTAAGGTCGTATAGCCCCTTTCCTATCTTTAGTATCCTTGGCTCTTGGTCGGCCAGGGCTGAGGACTCCCTCAGTTGGCTACTTGTCTCTCCTCAGATCTTTGGGTTTTTGGCTCAGCTTTAATTTCGATTGGAAAATAACGGTTATTGAGACACTGGCTAGTTTGAATTATAAGGGATATTGACTTTACTTAGATGTCATATTTATTTTCCTTAAAAAAATAATGTGTGTAATAGAGATAATTACAAGAGAAGTGACAAGTAATGGTGTTAGTATTATTAATGATAATTAATATAATCAAGCTGCTGATACGTAAATGGTAATAAAATATTATATATTTCATTTAATGAGAATCACTCTGCATATATGTATGTCTATTTATATAGATGTACACACACAACATACACACACAAATGCAGTTCAAATATGTATGTACGTATATATGTATGATATATATTATACACACATATATATTGCATATATACATGCAGCACACATACATACATATATATCTATATCTCTCTCTCTACCTACATATACAGACACAAACATACACATTACATGTATACATATATGCATATACATACATCATACATACATACATACACACAGACACACACACATACACACAGATATACATATGTATGTATATGCTATGTCTATCTATATCTATGTAAACACACATACACATAGTGACCTGTAATCATAACAGGCATTATTATAGCTGCACTCGTCTACGCTTCTAACAGCGTTCTCGGGTACCACAAGAGATCTGCTGAAACTGATGTTTCTCATGGGACCTCTCATGGAATCCCACTCCCATTACTTAAAGAGGCCAGTCCAGCCATGGGCTCTACTAGAGGTCTTCGGACCCTGAAGCTGAGGCCGAGGCTTCCACTGGTTATTATTCTGCCCCTTCTGCTTATGGTCCAGTTGTAGCTTACAGTCATGTCTACAAGAGGGCTGCTGAAGCCGAGATAGAACCATCCACCTCATACGCTCGAAGAAACTATAGACATATTCCTCTTTACCAACCTTGATATTACTAAGAATGAGAGGACTTGGTTGGTTTAGTCGATAAAGAGTGTTATTGTCCAATAATGAACTTGGAAAATAAGATTTTTGAATGTCCATTTCCCATAAGAGATGTTCAACTAATAGAATTAATGCAAAGCTAATATTCATGAGAATTTTGATACCAGCATAATGATCATTCATGGATAACACGTTACCTGGTTTCTGTTCTGCTCTGATGTAACGTTACTCTTTGTATGAGACTAAAGTCACTTATATAACTTTACTTTTTGTGCCTTATAATGCTAATGCTAATATTAACTGATAGTGATATTAACAACGGACAACACTTCAAAACACTGATATCAAAAATGAAAGTATAAGAGGTATTTTACAAAAAAAAAAAAAAAAAAAAAAATCGACAATATTACTGGTAACTATATTCATTGTGATGAAAATACAAATATAATTATATTTATAATTACTTAATAATATACTTCTATTCCATTTGTTACCATTAATATTCTAGATGTGACATGCTGTCAGTTTTAATTTGCTTCTCAATTACCCACTGTGTGCAAGAAAAGACTGGTATTACCATCCAATTCGAAGGATTTGAACACAAGTTAGCAAGATTGCTGTACGAGATCGCTACCGCTGCACCACACAACACACAAGATACAATACAGTCGCAATAACAATAAAGCTAGTAAAATAATAGGGGGATATTTAGCTATTAGTGTCCGTGGTTGATTATGGACAAAATTTGATTAACTTTGGTGTGGGCCTTGCAGTACGACTGATGCCACCTTGCTATATTAAATCCAGATTGCAGGAAGACATTCCCTAAAGATTTCATCGCCGCCTTGTAGTGAGGTTAAGCCTGTCGCTTATTTAACAGTAAACAAGACGTTAAACCTCTCTAAACCTAAGTAAAGCACTGAATTTTCAGGTTTGTATTAGCATTGCTGGATCCCTTTCTAATAAAATAGAAATCTGTTCAACATGTTTATTTTTTGATCTCAAAAAGTACATATTAATGCTAGGATACTACAGACAAAAAACATACAGGTACACTTTTGAACACAAATAAATACATGTAAATGCATAAACACTCAACCTAAGGTTTGTATTAATGCGCCTATAAGTAACTATGATTATACTTTTAGATATATGTACACGCATCTATATATATCTATATATATTATATACGTATATTTTATATATGTATGTATGCGTGTGTGCATATAAAAATGTGTATATATATATTTACATAGGATTATATTATGTATTTAGGTATGTGAAAAATGTATATATGTACACATCTATATATATATGGCTGTGTATATATATAGAGAGAGATTTTGGAGGGTCTATATAAATATGTACATGCATATATACATATGTACGCACACATCGCTATCTCTCTATGTATATAAGTTTTATAACTATTATAGTTACCATCTTTATTGTATTTATTTTATGCATTTTTACAGGAAATTCTACTCCTGAGAATACAGTCTGATGGCATAAAACAAAGAAAATAGGAATATATATAAAAAAAAAAATCTTACTGAAAATAAGCAGCGCTTTCAATTTTAGACCCAAAAGCGCTTATCTCATCCACATAAAGGTCACAGACGAGTATATAAACTTGTGCGCAAGTAGTAATTCTCACACACACACACAGACTTCTGTTGTGGCACAACAAAGTTGCTTAGTCAAAGATGAAGTATTTGGTAAGTAGATTTTGCAATCTTTCAATCTTACCTTGGCAATGTAAACATATTTGTCTCCTAATTCTCGTGTCCATACATCACAAAATAATATCTTTCAATCTTAAATTTGATGTCTAGCACATTTATTCAGCAATCTTTAAATCTTTCAAGCGTTTCAAACATTCCTATCCACACACCACGAAGTAAAATGATTCGCTTTAACGTGACAGTTGTGCATATAAGTATGTACATATATGTATGTACATACACACATATATGTATACATGTATATGTATATATATTATATTATAGCTATATTTCCTCATTTTAAATATCTAACCGAACTAAATTATGACTTTCAGGCATTTGTGCTCTTGGCGGCTACCGTTTGCGCTTCCGAAGTTGAGAAGCGAGAGGCGGAGCCCAGCTATGGCTATCGTTCTAGATACACAATCCCATCTTACACAGTATACAATACCCACCAAATCTATAAGAGATCAGCAGAGCCTGAAGCGGACGCTGAGCCTTCTTATCGCCATGGTCATGTAAGGCATTTCGGCGTTCCTGCAAGCTATACACACTCCGTTCGTAGCTACCATAAGAGGTCTGCCGATCCTGAAGCTGATGCTGGGCCTTCTGTTGCTTACTCTTCCGCAACTTACACCCCAGTTGCACCCGTCTACGCTCCTTACAGCGTTCACGGGTACCACAAGAGGTCTGCTGAAGCTGATGCTTCTCATGGAATCTCTCATGGAATCTACAGCCACACTCCCATTACTTACGGAGGCCACTCCAACCATGGGCTCTACAAGAGGTCCGCGGACCCTGAAGCTGAGGCTTCCACTGGTTATCATTCTGCACCTGTGTATGGTCCAGTTGTGTCCTACGGCCATTATATCTACAGGAGGTCTGCACACCCATCTACCCCATACGCTCCCGTGCACTACAGACCTGTTTCTCTTAATCAACCCCGATACTACTAAGCATGGGAAGGACTGAACGATTTAGCTGATATGGAGCATCGGTGTGTTCAATAAAGTTTAAAATTTCATCGATTTCTGTATCTGAAATTCCTATAAGATTACCCAGCTAATAGTTATACTTTCTTAAAAAGAAGTAAAAAATTAATGCAGATCACAATCTTGTAAGGAGAAGCTGTTAATATTAGCTGACACATTAGTTGTCTTCTGTTCTATATATGAATGGAAATACTGATATCAGTAAATGACACACTATAAAACAATAATTGTCATAATAAAGACAAATGTAGTAATATCAATAACAACAATAAAATGATAATTGTTATAATAATGATAATAACGATTATAATAATGGTATTGATGGTGATGATGATGATAACAATAATTACAGGTGTAATAATAATAATAACAACAATAATAATAACAGCAATGGTAATAAAGATGATAATAATAACACCAATCTCAACAATATCAATAATAATGGTAATAACAATAAGGGTAATATTAATAATGAATGATGATAATAATCATAGTAATTCATTATAGCAGTAATGATATTAGTAACAACAATAACAATAATGAGTTATGATAACTATAATCATTATTATTGTAATAATAAGGAAAACATTAGCATTAACAGTAACTACTAATAATGATGGTAATAACATCAACAAGAATAATAATGATGATAATAATGATAATGATAATAATAATACCTCTAATAACAACCATAATCATTATAATGAATGATTATAATGATAATGGTAAGAATAGTAATGATAATATTAATAATGATGTTACTAATCATAGCAATGGAAATAACAGTAATGATAAGAATAACAGCAGTAGTAACAACTTTGATAATAATGATAATGGTAATAACAATAACAACAATAACAATAACAAAAGCATTAGCAATTGTAACAAACAGCAATAATGGCAATAAAATTATAACAGGAATAGTAATAATAACAACAATAATAAAATAAGAATGTGAATAATAGGGGCCATAACAAAAGCAATAATTATAAAAGTTATATAAGTGATGATGTGATCAAGAATATTGCATAACTTTTACTTAAGGTCGTTTAGCCCCTTTCATATCTTTAGTATCCTTGGCTCTTGACCGGCCAGGGCTGAGGACTCCCTCAGTTGGCTACTTGTCTCTCCTCAGATCTTTGGGTTATTGGCTCAGCTTTACTTTCGATTGGAAAATATCGCTTATTGAGACAAAAAAATAATGTATGTAATAGAGATAATTACAGGAGAAGTGACAATTATGGTGGTGCTATTATTAATGATAATTAATATAATCAAGCTGATAATACGTAAATGGTAATAAGTATAAAAACTTTTAATGAGAATCACCATGTATATATGTATGTGAGTCTATTTATATAGATGTCCACACACACACATAAATGTAGTATATATATGTATGTGCGTATATATGTATAATACGTATTTATATTATATTATACACACATATGTATACTACATATATACATAAACGCATACGCATATATATCTTATATCTCTAACTATATATATATATATATATATATATATATATATATATATATATATATATACATAAACATACATACTACATATATACATATATGCATATACATAATACATACATCACACACACACAAACTCAAACATAAACACACACATATACACACATATATATGTACGTATTATGTATATCTATATGTAAACACATACACATAGTAACCTTTATCATATATATATACTGTAATCATAATAGGCATTATTATTATAGCTTCACTCGTCTACCTTCCTTACAGCGTTCACGGGTACCACAAGAGGTCTGCTGAAGCTGATGCTTCTCGTGGGACCTCTCATGGAATCTACAGCCACACTCCCATTACTTAAAGAGGCCAGACCAACCATGGGCTCTACAAGAGGTCTGCGGACCCTGAAGCTGAGGCCGAGGCTTCCACTGGTTATTATTCTGCGCCTTATGTTTATGGTCCAGTTGTACCTTACAGTCATAAGGGCTACTGAAGCTGAAGTAGAACCATCCACCTCATACGCTCGAAGGAACTACAGACATGTTCCTCTTTACCAACTTTACCGATATTACTAAGAATGAGAGGACTTGGTTGATTTAGCCGATAAAGAGTGTTAGTGTTCAATAATGAACTGGGAAAATGAGATTTGTGAATTTCTGTTTCACATAAGAGATGTTTATCTAAAGAATCATGCAACTAATATTCAGGAGAATTTGATACCATCCTATGATCATCCATGGATAACACGTACCGTGTCTTTAGCTTTGCTATAGTAAGTAATTTATTGCATGTGGGGAAAATTTTAGGGAAAAAAATAGGGTTTTTTTTTTTTAAAATTTAATAACCCACAAAAATGTAAAAACAAAATTTAAAAAAATTTAAAAGGGAAAAACCCTTTTTAATTTTAATATTTTTCTCCAAACGTTTTTAAAATATTTTATATATAATTAAATAAATTTTAATATATATGTTTTTATATAAAGTTTTTATATAAATAAAACAAAAAACCTTCATAACTACATAATAAACATATAATGAAAAATTAAAATAATTTTCCCAACCCCAAAACCCCCACCCAACCAAAACAAACCCCCAAACAAAAACACCCCATAATTTTTTAAAACGTTTTTTTTGGGGGTTTAATTTTAATAATTAAAAAAACATCAAAATTAGAAACCCTTTTTTTTATAATATATATTTATAATATTTTTTTAAAAAATTCCTAATGGGCCCCAATCTTTTTAAATTAAATAGTTTTTTCCCTCGCCCCCCTCCCCTTTTCCCCCCCCTTAAAAAGCTTTTTTCAGGGGGAAACCAAAAGGGGTTTTCCCCGGGCCTTAAAAGCGGTTTCCTTTCCCTCAGGGCCCCTTTTCAAAAAAAACCCTACCCCACCCCCTTTCCCCATTTTTTTTTTTAAAAAAAGGCCCCCCACCCCCAAAACCATGTGCCCCCCTTTACAAGGGGGGTTTTTGGGGCCCCCTAAAAAGCTTGGGGGCCCCCGAGGGCCTTTCCCCACTTTTTTTTTTTTTTTTATTTTCCCCGGGGGCCCTTTTCCCTGTTTTTTTTTTTTTGTTTTTTTTGAAACCTTCCCGGCCATCCCCCTTTACAAAGGGTTTACGGGAAAAGCTGAATAAAAACCCCTTTCCCCCTTTCAAAACGTTTTTCAAAAGGAAAACCCTCCCAGCCCTTTGGGTTTTCCCCCCTTACCTTTTTTTCCGATTTAAACTAAAAAAGGGGAAAAGGGAAAATTTTTTGGGTTGTTTTTTTAACCCCCGATAAAGAGGGGTTTAGGGGTTAAAAATAATGAAATTTGGAAAAAAAAATAAAAAATTTTTGGGAAATTTTTTTTTCCCTGTTTTTTTTTCCCATAAAAAAATTTTTTTTTTTAACCCTAAAAAAAACCCAAATTGAAAAACTAAAAATTTTAAAGGAAAAATTTTTTTTGATCCCAAACCCAAATTTTTTCCCCCGGGGGATAAAACCCTTTTTCCCCTGGGGGGCCCCCCCTTTTTTTTTTCCCTGGGTTTTTGTTTTGAAAACCTTTTTTTTTTCCCCTTTTGTCCCCCCTTAAAATTCCCCTAATGCCAAAAATTTAAATTTTTGGGAATTTAGGGGGATTTAAACGAAAACCCCAAAAATATTTTTTTCCTAAAAACTAAATTATAAAATTAATAAAAAAATTTAAAATTAAAAAAAGGTTTTTTTTTTTTAAAAAAAAAAAATTTTTAATTTAATATTTTTTTAAGTAAAAATTTTTTGGGACAATATTTTTAAAAAAAAACAAATTTTTTCTTTGGGTGGAAAAAAAAAAATTTTAAAAATAAATTTATTTAAAAATTTAATTTTTTTTTTTAAATTTTTTTTTTTTTAATTTTCCATTTTTTTTACCTTTTTTAAAATGCTCCCCTATGTGCCAAAAACCCCTTGGGGGGTTAAAAACCCTTTAAATTTCCCCGAAGGATTTTTAAAAAACCGGGGTTTTTTTAAAGAGGGGGCTAGAAGATTTTCACAAACCAAACCCCCCAACAAAAATTTTTAAAAAAATAAGTTTATTTAAAAAAAAATTTTTTGGGGGGATTTTTGTTTTTTAAAAGGGGCCCCCCCCCCCTTTTGGGGGTTTTTGGGGGAAAAAAATTTTTTGAAAATTTTTTGGTGGGGGGGATTTTTCAAGTAAACGAACGGGGTCCATCCCCAAAAATACTTTTTAAAACCCCAAAATTTTTTTTTCCCCCCCTTTTTTTGTATGGGGTTTTAAAAGCCTGTTCCCCTTTTTTTAAAACTGTAAAAAAAAAGAGTTAAACCCTCTCAAAAAACCTAACTAAACCCCCCTGAATTTTTTTCAGGTCCCTGTTAAGAAATTTGGGCTTTTTCCATTTTTTTTTTTAATAAAAAAAAAAAATCTTTTTTCCCCAAGATTTTTTTTTTTTTTTCTCAAAAAAGTTAACATAGTAAAAAAAACTAGGTTTCTAAAAGAAAAAAAAAACCTACGGGTACACCTTTTGTCCCCAAAAATAAATTTTTACATTGTAAATGCAGAAAACACCTCAACCAAATTTTTTTTTTTGGGAAAATTTAATTTTGCACTATAAGTAAATTTAGGTTTTATTTTTTTTTAAAAAATTTTTTTTTTTTAAATTTTAACCCCGCAGTTTTTTTTTTAACATTAAAATCGGAAGAGGACTACTTTTTCCATGGATAACTTTTTTAGCCCCATTTTTAAAACCTTTTTAAAAAAAAAAAAAATACAATAAAACATAAAAATTTTTAATAACATCACTAAACATATGTAAATATGGTTTTGGTGTGGTTGTTTGCACATGTGGTAAATGGTTAGGGAAAAACCCCAAACAAAAATAAAAAAAAAATTAAATGGGGTGGGGGGTTTTTAAAAATTAAATATTAATAATTAATTATTATAAAATAATATAAAAAATTATTATTGAGGGGGTGTAACCCCAAAAGGGGTGGTTGCTTTTGCTTTGGGGTGCATCCTTTTGCGTAGTGGGGGGGGGTTTTTTGGGGTTTTTTTGTGTCTTTTAAAAATTAAAAAAATTATTTTACAAAATGCAAACCAATATCAAAAATAAAAAAAAAAAAAAACCAACCCAAAACCACACCAAAAACCCCACCCCCCCAAAAACCCCCCACACAACACAAACCCCCACCCCCCCCCCCCGGAATATGTTGTATAAAATAAAAATGTAATATTTTTGTTTGGGGGTTGACCCCGGGGGGGGTTAAAAAATAAAAAATATAATTTTAATAAATATTATATAAATAAATTTAAATTTTTAAAATTTTCCATATATTTAAAAAAACTTTTTTTTTAAAAATTTTTTTTAATTTTTAAAATCTACCCCTAATAAAATCATTTTACCTTATATTTAATATGTTTATGTATACGGGGGGGTTTTTGGGGGCCCAAAAAAAAAAATTTTTTTTAAATAATTTTTTTTTTTTTTTACATGGGTTAAATTAATGTAATTTTTTTTTTTATGTGAAAAAAAATGTAACACATTCTTTTACCTTTATGTTATTTTATATTTTAAAAAAAGAGGAAGAGGTTTTTGGCGGGTCTATTTTAATAATGTAACAGGGCATGATAAAAAATTTTGAACGGACACATCTTTTTTTATTCTATGTATAAAAAGTTTTTAAACTTAAAAAAACCCCATATTTTTTCCCCATCTTTTTTTTATTTTTTTTAATTTTGAAAATTTTTTTTTAAGAAATTTTTTACTCCCTGAGAATTTTTTTCACCCCCTGATAAGCAAAAAAAAAACAACAGGAAAAATGGAAAAAAAAAAAAAAAAAAAAAAAATCTTACTGGGAAAAATAACCCCAGGGGGCTTTTTTTTTTAGACTCTAAGGGCATTTTTATTTTTTCTCACAAAAAAAGGGTTTCCCCCCAAAAAAAAAAAAAAAATAAAAACTGGTTTGGGCAAAGGTTAAAGTAATTCCCCCACAACAACAGATTCTGGGTTTTAAAACAAAAAAAAAAGTTTTTCCTTAGTCAAAAAATTTAAAGTATTTTTTGGGGTAAGTAGTTTTTTTTGGGAATTTTTTTTCTTTTTTTTTTAAACCCTTGGAAAAATTTAAGCGAAAATTTTTGGGTCCCCCCCAAACAATTCACAAAAAAGTTTTTCTTTTTTTTTAAAAAATTTTATGTCCCAAAGCCAATTTTTTTTTTTTTTAACCCATTACCTTATACAATTTTTTAAATTTACTTTTTCGAACATTTTATTTTTTATAAATTTTTATTAATTTTTTAATTAATTTTTTTAAATTTTATTTTAAATTAACCAGAAAAAAAAAAAAAATGATTTTTTCCAGGGCCTTTTGCTCCCTGGGGCACCCTGCCGTTTGGGGGCCCTTTCCGAATTTTGAGAAGCGAAGAGGCGGGAAACCCAGTATGGGCCTTTTTGTCCCGGAATATTTTAAAATCCCAACCTCCACAGGTTTTAGGGGAAAAAAAACCAAACCCGAATTAAAACAAAGAATCGGGGGCCGAACCTAAAAAAGGGGGGAAAACCCAAAAACCCTCTTATCGTCCCCCGGTCATTTTAAGGGGCTTTTTTCAGCGTTCCTTTTTTGGGTTATTAACCAAAAGGGGTCGGGCCGTTTTCCTAAAAGTTTGATGTTTTGACCCTTTCGGGTTTTTTTTTTACTCTTCCGCAATTTTTTCCCCCCAAAACCAAAAAAAACGCCCCCCCGTTTTTCCCGTTTTCCTTACAGCAAAAAAGGGGGGTACCCAACAAGGGGCCCCCCTTCCCTTTTGAAAAAATGCTTTTTTCCAGGGGAAAACCTCTCATGGAAATCCTACAGAAACCCATACCCCCCCATTATTTTACGGAGGTCCCCAAAAAAAAAACCGGGCCCCTCTAAAAAAGAGGTCTGGGGGGACCCTGAAAGTTGAGGCAAGGGGGCCCCTTTTCCCAAACGGGGTTTTTATTATTTTTTAACCCCCTTCCCTATGGTCCCTTTTTTTTTTGTGGCCTTTTTAAACGTCATATCTACAAGAGATCTGCTGAAAAGTAAAGGCCCAACCATCCCCACCCATAACGCCCCAGTGAAACTACAGCCTGGCTCCATTTTTTCCAAAATTTCCCAGTACTACAAAAAAAAGGGGAAGGGAAATTAAGCCGTTATGGGTTTTTTTTTAGTGGTGTGTTCCAAAAAAAAAAAAAGGGAAGATTAACAAATTTGTAAAATTTTTTTTATTTCCCATTAAAAATATTTTTTAAAAAAATTACCCTTAAAAATTTAATGGAAAAAAAAAATTTTTTACTCATAAAAAAAATTTTGTAATATAAAATCAATCCCAAGGATAGCCCCTTTCCCCGGGGGCCCCCTTTTTTTTTTTCTATGAGAATTTAGTTTTCCTCTGAAAAAACGTTTTCCTTTTTTCGAAAAACTTTAGGGGTAATAAAACCCCCCTGGGGAAAAAAAAAAAAGGGGAAAACCCCAAAATAACATTTAAAAGGGGTAGTAAAAAAAATGAAATTTTTTTTTTAAAAAAAGAATAAAAAAACCCAGAAAAAAAAAATTTTAAAAAAAGGGATGAAAAGAAAAACAAAAAAAAGGGGGGGAATTTTCAAAAATTTTTTTTAAAAATTTTTTTTTTTTTTTTTTTTTTTTTAAAAGTTTTTTTTTTTTTTTTTTA
>NC_051427.1:25427416-25479059 GCF_015228065.2 Penaeus monodon | reverse complement strand
TTTATGGCTTTTCGCTTCCTGCAAGTATAACACTCCTCCTTAGCTCCCAAAAGGGGTTCAAACCTAAAGTGATGGGGCCCTTTTTTTGGCTTACTCTTCCGCAACTTACCCCCATTTTCCCCGTCACGCTCCTTACGCGTTCACGGGTACCACAAGAGGTTGCTGAAGCTGTCTTCTTGGAATCTCCAGGAATCTACAGCACACTCCCTTTATTAGGAGGCCACTAAACCATGGCTCACAAAAAGGTCCCGGGGACCCTAAAGTGGGGCTTCCATGGTTATCATTTGCCCGTGTATGGTCCATTGGCCCTAGGGGCCAATTCTACAGGGGTCGCACCCCCATCTCCCCCCATACGCTCCCTCACTCAAACCTTTTTTCTTTTAATCAACCCCGTACAAAAGATGGGAAAGGGACTGAAGTTTTAGCTGATATGGAGCATCGGTGTTTAAAAAAGAAAAAAATTCACGTTTTTTTAAATTAAAATTTCTATAAATTACCCATATAGTTATACTTTTTTAAAAAAAAAATGCAATCACAATCTTGTAAGGAACTGTTTATTAGTGAACTTTATTTTGTCTTTGTTTTTATTATGAATGGAAATACTGATACAGAAAATGACCAAAAAAAACAAAAATTTGTCATAATAAAAAAAAATTAGTAATTTAAAAACAACAAAAAAATGAAAAATGTTAAAATATAAAAACGTTATAATTGGTATTGAGGTGATATGATGATAACAACAATTAAGGTGTAATAATAATAATAACAAAAATAATAATAACAGCAAAGGTAAAAGGGTGATAATAAAACCCAATTCAAAATTAATAATAATGTAAAAACAATAAGGGTAAAATTTTTAAAGATGTGTAATAATATAGAATTCATTATAGCAGTAATGATATAGTAACAAAATAAAATAAGATTTTTAAAAACTAAATCTTATTATTTAATAAAAGGAAAAAATTTTGCATTAAAAGAACTAATAATAAAGATGGAAAAAACAAACAAAAAATAATGATAAAAATGAAAAAGATAATAAAAAAATACCCTAAAACAAACCCTAAACCATTATAAGAAGTTAATGATAATGGAAGAATAATAAAGATAAATTAAAAGAGTCAATCATACAATGGAAATAACAGGTTTTATAAAAATCCCGCAGTAGTAAAAATTGAAAAATTATAATGGTAATAAAAAAAACAAAACTAACAAAAAACATTTGCAATTGTAACAAAAGCAAAAGGGAATAAATTATACGGATGTAAATAAAAAATAAAAATAAGAATGTGAAAATAGGGGCCCATAACAAACAATAATTATAAAATTTTTATTAATAAGATTGATCAAAAATTAAAACTTTTATTTAAAGGGTCGTTAGCCCTTTCCCTATCTTTGTTCCTGGCTCTTGACCCCAGGGCGAGGCCCTTTTTTTTTGGCTTTTTCTTCTTAAAATATGGTTTTGGAACCGGCTATTTAAATTATAAATATGGCCTTTTGGCAAAAAAAAATAATGTTTAATAGATAAATTAAAGAGAAGTGACAATTATGGTGTAATTTTATGTAATTAATTACCAACGATAATACGTAAATTGAAAAGGTAAAAAAAAATTTAATGAGAATACCATGTATTTGTATGAAAAATTATTTTTAGAGTCCACAAAACCCACAAAAATGTGTAATATATGTATGTCGTATAATGTATAATACTATTATTATATTATACACACAATGTATACTACAATATACATAAACGCAACATAATATCTCTATATCTCTAACTATATTAATATACATAAAAATTATAATACATATATAATATATTATAAATAATACTACATAATACACAACACACACACACAAAACCAAATAAAACACACATAAACATATATATGTACGTATTAGTATATCTATAGTAAAACATAAAACCATAACCTTTATCAATATATTATTTAATCATAATTGGCATTTATATTATGCTTCACCCTCTACCCTTCCCTTCGCGTTACGGTACCAAAGAGGTCTGCTGAAGCGAGCTTTCGGGGGGCCTCTCTGGAATCTCAGCCACACTCCCCTTTCTTAAAGAGGCCAGACCAACCAGGGGCTTACAGAGGTCCCGCGGACCCTGAAAATGAGGCCGAGGCTTCACTGGTTATTTTTTCGCGCCTTTTTTTATGGTCCATTTTTACCTTACATTTTAGGCTACGAAGCTGAAGTAGAACCTACCTCATACGTGAAGGAAACTACAGACAGTTTCCCCTTTTCCAACTTACCATATTTCTAAGAATGAGAGGGGTTTGGTTTATTTAGCCGATAAAAAGTTTAGGTTTAATTGAAAAGGGAAAATGAGATTTTGGGAAATTTTTGTTTCACAAAGATGTTTATCTAATAGAACAATGGAAACTAATATCAGAGAATTTTGATACCATCTAATGACCATGGATAACACGTAACCTGGTGTCGTTCTGCTTGATGTAACGTTACTCTTTGTGCCCTATAATGTAATGTAATATTTTGTAGTGATTTTAACGACGGACAACAATATTTAACACGATACAATAATGAAATAATAAAGGGAATTTTTACAAAAAATATAATAGTTAAAGTAATTTACAATAAAAATAGTAACTATATTCTTGGAAAATACAATAAAATTTTAATTATATATTAATATTTAGTTTTATTCCATTTTTCCCATACATCGTCTATGTGAAAGAAAAGACTGGTGTTATCATTCAATTCGAGGATTGAACGAGGTTAAAAAAGATGGTAGCGAGCCCCTATCACGCGCCATAAACAAAACAAAAAAGAGAAAAAAAAAATAATAGGGGGATATATAGTTTTTTAGTGCCGGGGTGTTGTGGACAAAATTTGAAAAATTTTGGTGGGGGGACTGATGCCACCCTACTACATTAAACCCAGATTTCATCGCCGTTTGTAGTGGGGTTAAACCCTGTTTGCTTATTAACTGTAAAAAAGACTTTAAATCTCTCTAAACCTAATAAAGCACTAAATTTTTCGGGTCGTTTTAGCTTTGTGGTCATTTTTAAATAAAAAAATCGCAAATTTTTTATTTTTATTCAAAAAGTACTATAATATGGGTATAAAAAAAAAACATACGGGTACACCTTTGTAAAAAATAAATACTGAACGCAGAAACACTCAAAAAAGTTTGTATTAAGACCTATAAGAAATAGGGTTTATTTTTAAATTTTGTTGTAATTACCCTCGCAGTTATAACATTATGGGAAGATGACTAGTTACATGGATAAATTAGTCACTTTAAATACATTAAAAAAAATAAAACCCAATACATAAAATTTATATACATACACTAACATATGTATATTTTTGTGTGGTATGCACTTTTATATGTGTATCACACAGACACAAAATTTTAAAAAACTCATATGTTGTGTTTATTATATCTTTTATATATGAGTGAGTGTATTGCATTGTCTTGTTGCATTGGTGCGTGCATGGTGCGTAGGTGGGGTTTTGTTTGGGTACATATAATAATTTAATTCGAATGCACACCAAATCAATACAAAAAAATGACATGCCCCAACACACACACACACCACACACACACCAAAAACACCGCACGCACTATATGTGTATTATGATGAAATATTTTTGTGGGTGACGTGTGTTATTTTTTAATTTTTAAAAAATATATATTACATAAAATCATATTTAAATGGATATATGTACTGCATCTATATATATTATTAATATATCATATATTATATTTAAAAATGTATTAACTTTGGTACAAAAAATTTGTATATATATTTTTACATGGGGAAAAATATTATTATTTTTGTATGTAAAAAAACATGTACATCAAACCCTATGGTATGTAATATAGAGAGAAAGGTTGGGGTTATAATATTGACGCATTATATAGTGTACGGACACATCGTTATCTCTATGTATAAATTTTTTTCAATTTTATAAATTTTACCATTTTTATTGTATTTTTTATGATTTTACAGGAAATTTCTCCGGGAAATACAGTTATAGCTAAAACAAAGAAAATGGAAAAAAAAAATTTCTGAAAAAAAGAGCGTTTTCGTTTTTAGACCTAAGGCATTATTCCACAAAAAGGTCACAGACGATATATAAATGGTGCGCAAGAGTAATTCTCACACAAAAGATTTCTGTTGTAAAAACATTGCTTGTAAAAATGAAGTATTTGGGAAAAGATTTTGCAATCTTTCCATTTTTCCTTGCAATTTAAACGTATTGTCTCCACACATACAAAAAAGTTTTTTCAATCTTAAAAATTTTATGTCTGCACATTTTTTTTTTTTAACCATTCCATAAATTTTTTAAATACAAATTTGGGAAAAAAAATTTTAAATTTTTTTATTATTTTTAAATTTTTTTTTTATTTTATATTTATTAACCCGAATAAATGATTTTCAGGGGGGGATTTTGCTCCTGGCAGCTGCCGTTTGCGCTTTCCGAATTTAGAACGAGAGGGGGAGCCCAGCAGGGGACGTCGGCATACGTAATCCCAACCCCACAGGATACGGGAACCATCGAACTAAAGGATCGCCGAGCCTGAAGCGACGCTGGCCCTCTTTTCGTACGGTATGTAAGGCTTTTTGCGTTCCTGTTTTCGTAGTTACCCAAAAAAGGGCTGCGATCCGAAGTGATGTGAGCCTTTTTGTTTATCTTTCCCCATTTCACACCAAATGCACCCGTCTCTCACAACATTCACGGGTACCAAAGAGGGGTTGCTGAAAACTGATGCTTCCATGGAACCTCTCATGGAATCTACGACATACTCCCCTTATTTACGGGGTCACTCAACCATGGGGTTACAAAAAGGTCTGCGGGCCCCGAAGCTAGGCAGAGGGTTCAACTGGTTATTTTTTCCACCTATCTATGGTCCCCCTTTTGCCTTACAGTCATATCTCGAGATCTGCGAAGCTGAGGCAAAACCATCCACCCATAAGCTCATGTGTATACAGACCCCCCACTTTTTCCAATTTAGTACTACAAAAGGGGAGATATTAGCCGAATGGGGTTTAGTGGTGTTCAAAAATAAATGGAAAAAACAAATTTTTAAATTTTTATTTCCATTAAAAATAGTTAACTAATTTAGATTAATGGAAAAAAAAACTCATCATATTGTAAAATTTATATCCCTGGATAGCACTCTTCCTGGCTCCCTTTTTATGAGTTTAGCTCACTCTGTTAAATTCCCCTTTGAAACTTATGGTAAAAACGCTATGAAATTTGCAACGGACATAACACTAAGGGTAGTAATGAGGTTAAAATTTAAATAAATAAAACCCGATGATAATAAAAATGATAAAATCAACAGTGAAAATTTTATAAAAAATTTAATGGTTTTAAATTTTAAGCAAGTCTTGGCAAGATATTTTTCATTTTTATTTGATTTTGTTTTCGGGGGTTTTTAAATAGCTATTAGGGGCATTTTCAAAGAAAAAGCACTAAAAAAATCTTTCCATATAAAAGCACAAAAATTTGGGGTCAAAAAATGTGGAAAAAAAGATTCAGCAGTTTTTGCCATAAATTCACCGTGAAATAGATATAGCTAGATACAAATTTTTTTTAATTATTTGGGAGCTCACTTTCCCCAAGTAAAAACCAAAAATTTCCCCTTCTTAGTTATGATAATTAAGCGTTCCTTACCTTTAAAAAGCGTCAGATTACTCTTTGGAAAAAGTAATTTCTTTTGGGTTCAAAACACTAATTAAATGAAACTACCGGTTTTGTGTACTTTTCTCTGTAAGGTATTCATTGCATAGAATCTAAATAGGGGAAAAAACTTTTCAGTGCTATAATGATACGGTTATGAGAATAATGTATCAATACTAAACTTTCTTTAAAGCATCGCATTATAACAAATTAAAAAGGATTTTTTATATCCCAATAATTTATCGATTTTTACGGAAATCACGAAATATACTGTGAAAGAAAGATTCCAAACAGACCCACAGGTCATATGTTTAGTATCATCATGGGTATCAGTGCACACACATACACACACAAATACATATGCAGTACATATATTCATATTCATATGTACATGTATATATGTGAATGTATATAATATATATATATATATATATATTATATATATATATATAATATATATATATATATATATATACATACATATATGCACACATATTTACAATATCGGAACACAGGTTATAGATCAATAAGGAATGAAGAAATGTGTAAAAGAAAAGAAGACATGAGAAAAAATCCGAAAGGTGAATACATTCAGCCTCGTCGTCATTTACTCGTTAGCAATCTTTTTCGCTTATGATAAATAACCGTCACCTTAGTTTCTCATGCTCTGATACGTGTGCTCTATGCACATCAAGGTCATAGACAAGTATATAAACTGGTGCGCAAACAGTAACTGACACACACACACCTCTGTTGTGGCCACAGCAAAGTCGCTTAACCCAAGATGAAGTATTTGGCAAGTAGATTTAGCGATCTTTCAATATTTTAATCTTAATTTAGCAATCTTTAAATTTTTAAAACGCTTCAAACACTCCTGTTCACACATTACGAATTAAAAGGATTTGTTTTAACTTGACAGTTGAGTATATATATATGTATGTCCATACACACATATGTATACATGTACATGTATATATATGTATACTTATAGATATATTTTCCTCATTTTAAATATCTAACCGAACTAAATTATGACTTTCAGGCGTTTGTGCTCTTGGCGGCTACCGTTTGCGCTTCCGAAGTTGAGAAGCGAGAGGCGGAGCCCAGCTATGGCTATCGTTCTAGATACACAATCCCATCTTACACAGTATACAATACCCACCAAATCTACAAGAGATATGCAGAGCCCTCTTATCGCCATGGTCATGTAAGGCATTTCAGCGTTCCTGTGGGCTATACACACTCCGTTCGTAGCTACCATAAGAGGTCTGCCGATCCTGAAGCTGATGCTGAGCCTTCTGTTGCTTACTCTTCCACATCTTACACCCCAGTTGCACCCGTCTACGCTCCTTACAGCGTTCACGGGTACCACAAGAGGTCTGCTGAAGCTGATGCTTCTCATGGAATCTCTCATGGAATCTACAGCCACACTCCCATTACTTACGGAGGCCACTCCAACCAGGGGCTCTACAAGAGGTTCGCGGACCCTGAAGTGAGACTTCCACTGGTTATTATTCTAAAACCTGTGTATGGTCCATTTTGTGTCCACGGCCATCATATCTACAGGAGGTCTGCACACCCATCCACTCCATAACTCCCGTGCACTACAGACCTGTTTCTCTTATCAACCCGATACTACTAAGCATGGAAGGACTGAACGATTTAGCGTATGGAGCATGGGTGTGTTCAATAAAGATAAAATGTCAGCAATTTCTGTATCTGAAATTCCTATAAGATTACCCAGCTAATAGTTAAAACTTTTGAAAATAAAGTAAAAAACAAATGCAAATCACAATCTTGTAAAGAGAAACTGTTAAAAATTAGCTGACACATTAGTTATCTTCTGTTTTATATATGAATTACTGATATCAGTAAAGCCACACAAAAATACAATAATTGTCATAAAAAAGACAAATGTTAGTAATATCAATAACAACAATAAAATGATAATCGTTATGATAAGATAAATAACGATTATAATAATGGTATGATGATGATGATAACAATAATTAAGTGTTTATTAATAATAAAAGAACAATAATAATAACAGCGATAGTTAATTAAGGTAATAAAAACACCAAACTCACAATATCAATAATAAGGCAATACAAAAAGAATAATATTAATAATGAAAGATGAAATAAAAGTTAATTAATTATAGCAGTAAATAAAGTAAAAACAATGCAAATGAGTTATAATAACTATAATCATTACTATGTAATAATAAAAAAACATTACATTTAAAAGTACTTTAATATGATGGTAATAACATCAACAA
Organism: Penaeus monodon; assembly: GCF_015228065.2. NCBI lineage: Eukaryota > Metazoa > Arthropoda > Malacostraca > Decapoda > Penaeidae > Penaeus > Penaeus monodon. The sequence continues at coordinate 25,471,108 of NC_051427.1, read as the reverse complement.
AAACATAATATGATAAATGATAATGATAATAAAAAAACCACTAATACAACTTAATCTTATAATTATGATTACATGATAATGGTAAGAAATTTAAAGTAAAATTAATAATGATAATGTTACTAATCATAGAATGAAAACATATGATAAGAATAAAAGCAGTAGTAAACTATGATAATAATGATAATGGTAATAAAATAACAATAATAACATAACAAAAGCCCATTAAAGCAATATAACAAACAGTAATAACGGCAAAATTTATAACAGGAATAGTGATAAAAAGAACAAAAATAAAATGAGAATGTTGTGAATAATAGGGGCCATAAAAAAAGAAATAATTATAAAAGTTATATAAGTGATGATGTGATCAGAATATTGCATAACTTTATTTAAAGGTGTATAGCCCCATTTCCTATCTTTTGTATCCTTGGCTCTGACTGGCCAGGACTGGGACTCCGGGGGGTTTTTTGGCTCAGCCAAATTGGAAAATATCGGTTATTAGACACTGGCTAGTTTGAATTATAAGGGATATGCTTTACTTAGATGTCATATTTATTTTCTTTAAAAAATAATGTATGTAATAGAGATAATTACAAGAGAAGTGACAATTATGGTGTTCCTAATATTAATGGTAATTAATATAATCAAGCTGATAATACGTAAATGGTAATAAGTATAAAAAAATTAATGAGAATCACCATGTATATATGTATGTGAATCTATTTTCATAGATGTCCGCACACACATGAATAAATGTAGTACATATATGTATACGCACATATGTATGTGCGTATATATATGTATAATACATATTTATCTTATATTATACACACATATATATATACTACATATATACATACAAAAAACATACATATATATCTATTTATCTCTATCTATCTATATATACATACACAAACATACATACTTCATATATACATATATGCATATACATAATAAATACATCATACACACATACATACACAAACACACACACAAACTCAAACATAAACACACATATACACACACATATACATATATATAAGTACGTATTATGTATATCTATTTTGAAAAACACATACACATAGTAACTTTATCTTATATATATATATATTATAATATATATATATATTATAATATTATGTAATCAATGGGATTATTATAGTAGCTTCACTGTCTACCTTCCTTACAGCGTTCACGGGTACCAAAAAGAGGTCCGAAGCTGATGGTTCTCATGGGACCTCTCATGGAATCTACAGCCAACTCCCATTACTTAAAGAGGCCAGCCCAAAACCATGGGCTCTACAAGAGGTTTGCGGACCCTGAAGCTGGGGCCGAGGCTTCCCTGGTTATCATTCTGCGCCTTCTGTTTATGGTCCAGTTGTAGCTTACAGTCATGTGTACAAGAGGGCTACTGAAGCTGAAGTAGAACCATCACCTCATACGCTCGAAGGAACTACAGATAGTTCATCTTTACCAACCCCGATATTACAAGAAGAGAGGACTTGGTTGATTTAGCCGAAAAGAGTGTTAGTGTTCAATAATGAAATGGGAAAATAAGATTTGGAATTTCTGTTTCACATTAGAGATGTTTATCTAATAGTTAGAATCATGCGAGTTAATATTCATGAGAAATTTGATACCATCATAATGATCATCCATGGATAACATGTTTCCTGCTGTCTGTTCTGCTCTGATGTAACGTAAGTACATTTGACAATATTACTGGTAAATATATTTCATTGTGATGAAATACAAATATAATCCATAATTATAATTAGTAACTAATTTAATTTTTATTCAACTTCTTCCCATTAATATTCTAGGTGTGACATGCTGTCTGTTTTACTATGCTTCTAAATTACCCACTGTGTGCAAGAAAAGACTGGTGTTATCATCCAATCCAATCCAATCACTACGGGCAAAATTGCTCGTAGTGAGGTTATGCCTGTCGCTTATTTAGCTGTAAACAAGAGGTTAAATCTCTCTAAACCTAAATAAAGCACCAAATTTTCAGGTCTGTATTAGTATTGCTGGATCACTTGTAACAAAAAGAATCCGTTCAACATGTTTATTTTTTATCTCAAAAAGTACAAATTAATACTAGGATACTACAGACAAAAAACATACAGGTACACCTTTGAACACAAATAAATACATGTAACTGCAGAAACACTCAACCTAAGGTTTGTATTAATGCACCTATAAGTAACTATGGTTATACTTTTAAATTTTGTTGTAATTACCCTCGCAGTTATAACATTATCGGAAGATGACTACTGTTATCAGGATAACATTAGTCATCGTTAACATCCCTTAGAAAATATATACATACACATACATAAATTTTTAAAATATACATACACAAACATATGTATATGTGTGTTGGTATTCACATGGTTATATGAGTAAAAGCACACAGACCCCAGTAAATAACTCATATGTTGTGTTTTATATATTATGAGTGAGTGTATCTGCATGTGTGCGTGCTTGCATTTGTGCGTGCATGCGTGCGTAGGTGTGTGTGTGCTTATATAATATATATTATAATATATATATATATATATATATTTTATATATAATATATATATAATATATTACGAATGCACACCAATATCAATACATAAATAAGTAGACATGCACACACACACACACACACACACACACACACACACACACACACACACACACACACACACACACACACACACACACACACACACACACACACCGCACGCACGTATATGTGTATATATGAATGTATATTTGTGTGTGTGAGCGTGTGTATATATAATACATATATATACATAAATGCCCTATTTAAAGGATATATGTACATGCATCTATATATATATTATATTATATATATTATATACTTATATTTAAATGTATTATACGTATGTGCACATAAAAATGTGTATATATATTTTTTACATCGGGTAATATTATGTATTTATGTATGTGAAAAACATGTACACATCTATACCTATGGCTATGTATATATATAGAGAGAGAGAGTTGGCGGGATCTATATATATATGCACATGGCATGTATATATGTGTACGGAACCATCGTTATCTCTATGTATATAAGTTTTTTAACTTTATCATAGTTACCATCTTTAATGTATTTATTTTATGCATTTTTACAGGAAATTCTACTCCTGAGAATACAGTCTGATACCATAAAACAAAGAAAATGGGAAATAATAATAATAAAAAATCTTACTGAAAATAAGCAGCGCTTTTTGATTTTAGACTCTAAGGCACTTATCTCATCACATAAGGTCACAGACGAGTATATAAAATGGTGCGCAAGCAGTAATTCTCACACACACAGACTTCTGTTGTGGCACAACAAAGTTGCTTAGTCAAAGATGAAGTATTTGGTAAGAAGATTTTGCAATCTTTCAATTTTACCTTGGCAATTTAAGCGTATTTGTCTCCACACATCACAAAATAGTTTCTTTCAATCTTAAATTTGATGTCTAGCACATTTTTTTTTTAACCATTACCATATTAAATACATTCGACATTATTATTATATGTAACCAGAATAAAATGATTTTCAGGCATTTGTGCTCCTGGCAGCTGCCGTTTGCGCTTCCGAAGTTGAGAAGCGAGAGGCGGAGCCCAGCTATGGGTATCGTCGTGCATACGTAATCCAACCCCCCACAGGGTACGGGAACCATCGAATCTACAAAGATCTGCCGATCCTGAAGCGGACGCTGAGCCCTCTTATCGTCACGGTCATGTAAGTCATTTCAGCGTTCCTGCAACCTATACACACTCCGTTCGTAGTTACCATAAGAGGTCTGCCGATCCTGAAGCTGATGCTGAGCTCTGTTGTTTACTCTTCCCCATCTTACACACCAACTGCACCCGTCTACGCTCCTTACAGCATTCACGGGTACCACAAGAGGGCCCGCTGAAGCTGATGCTTTCCATGGAATTCTCATGGAAATCTACAGACATACTCCCATTATTTACGGAGGTCACTCCAACCATGGCCTCTACAAGAGGTCTGCTAACCCTGAAGCTGAGGCAGAGGCTTCAACTGGTTATTATTCTACACCTATCTATGGTCCCGTTGTGCCTTACAGTCATATCTACAAGAGATCTGCTAAGTGAGGCCAACCATCCACCCCATACGCTCATGTGCTCTTGAGACCTGCTCCACTTTACCAAAACTCAGTACTACTAAAACGGAGAGATATTAGCCATATGGAGTTTTAGTGTGTGTTCAATAAAAAAATGGAATAATACAATTTGTAATTTTTTTTTTCCCCATTAAGATAGTTAACTAATAGCTAGAAATTAATGGAAAATAATACTCATCATAATTGTAATATGATCATCCATGGATAGAAACTTTGCCTGGTTCCTTTTCTATGAGATTTAGCTCACCCAGATTAACTTTACTCTTCGAAACTTATGGTAAACGCTGATGAAATTAGCAACGGACAGTAACCTAAGGGTAGTAATGAGGTTAATATTGATAATAAATAACCAGATGATAATAAAAATGATGAAAGTAAAAACGGTGAATTTCATAAAATTTTTTATGGTTAAAGTTCATTTAGCAATGTTTTTTGGCAAGATATTTTTTCATCTTTATTTGATTTCGTTTTCGGATTTTTTTTAATAGTTATTACGGGACCATTTTCAAAGAAAATGCACTAAAATAATCTTGCCATATATATCGCACAAACTTTGGGCTCAAATATGCTGCGAGCTAATGATGTCAGCACGTTTAGCCAATGAGACTGCACCGTGAGATATCAGATATAGTCTAGATACATAATTATTTGTTAATTACTTGGTATTGCTCTACTTACCAGAAGTAAAACCAAAATTTCCCCCTCTTTTAGTTATGATAAGTAAACTTTTCCTTACCTTAACAGCTGTCAGATTACTCTTTGTAAAAAGTAAATTTTATTTTTTGGGTTCAATACACTATATTAAAGTGAAGCTACCTGGTTATGGGTACTTTGATTCTCTGTAAGGTATTCATTGTGATAGAATCTAAATGGGGAATAAACTATACAGTGCTATAATGATACAGTGAGAATAATTCAATACTAAAAAATTTTTTCTTTAAATCATTGCATTCATACACACAATACGAAGGTTTTTTCATATCCAAATAATTGATCGAGTATACTGGAAGTTCACAAAAATGTCCTGTAAATGAAATGATTCCAAACAGACCCACATTTCTAATGTTTAGTATTATCATGGGTATCAGTGCACACACATACACACACAAACACAAACCCCACACGCATATATTGAATATGTATCTATTTCGATCTCTCTTTTATATACATATAATTATATGTATATCCCTACCACACCACACACACACACACAAATACATATACAGTACATATATCATATTCATATGTACATGTATATATGTGAACGATATATATATAATTTTTATATTATATATATATATATATATTATATATAAATAAAATTATATATAATTCCTCATATTCATACATATAAAATTTAATATATATATATACTACATAAAACACAATATCATTGTGGGGGTTTTCACGTCATGGTAAGTAAACGATGGTGGTACCTAGATAGTTTAAGTGCTTCATCCTTCTCGCTTGCGCTTCCACCCTGCTGCCCAGGCGAAAAAGGAGCAGTTTCCGCATAATCTCCCCCAGGTCACCCTCCATCATTAACTTCTGCAGTGCCTCCGGGCCACCCAGGGAACTGGGTACCTGGTCCAGCTAATCTGGGGATCTGGGAGCAGCGGGGGCCCCAGAGGTACAGTTATGGCCCCGGCGTGTGGACACGCTCTGGCTTCGTACCAACTCCTGCCCTACCCCCTGGGGTAATGGGGCCGGGGAGGTGGGCTTGCAAGTCCTCCTCCCCCAGAATGCCCCTCTGGCAACGTCTTTTATAATGGAAATGCTGGGGAGGGGTGTTTTTCCCTCCCACCCAGCAAGTAAGGCGGCTGGGTCCCCTGGGAGGGAAATGTCGGGGGGCAGGATTGGAACGGGAGTTACTCGCCCGCCTGCGTCCCGGCAGGCGCCAACCCACCATGAAGCTTGTGGGGGAAGCCCTCGGAAACCCCAAGGTGGATAGGCGGTCCCACAGCCTGCCGACCCCCTTTATCTGGGCTGTGTGGTGGGGCGGCAGGGGGTGGGTGCACTCGGATGACCCCCCAGGCTTAACCTCAGGCGTGCTTTCCGGGTAGGCGCTTGGAAATCCGGTCCTTGAAAGGCGGGTTGAGGGGTTTACCTCTGCTATCGCGGGAATTGAAGCGTGGGGTTAGGTGGCTGCCCTCCAGAGGTGAGAAGACCTGGTAGCAGCACGATCAAGTTGGGTGGTTACACCTATATGGTCGGGCCGCAGCGTGGTCACCACCTCCGGGTGTAGCCATAGCCATCTCCGTCGACTCAGCCTGCGGTTTGCGAGGTGACACCGGTTGATGAGCGTATCATGGCATTGAGACTGAACAGCTTTTGGCTTCATCCTCTTATGCTGTATACGCTCCTACCGATGTACATAAAACCGTGTGAAAGAGGCGTTCTACCCCAAAACTCGCATCTGTGGCAGACGATTGCCCGGCGAGACATTCGCATTGTTCTGGGCGACTTCAATGCGGTATCCGGCTGGACCGAGCTGGCTACGAGATGTCTGTCGGCCCCCATGGCTCGGGAGCTGATCCCAGCAGCGAGAATAGCCTCCATCTCCAGGATTTTGCTAGGTCCCGAAAATGATGATCTCTGGCTCCTGGTACCAGCGCTCCAACTAGCATCGCTGGACTTGGTACACCGATACGGGTTTCAGTGGCCGAGGAGATCGACCACATTCTTGTCAGCACGCGATGGAGGATCCTCCAGAACTGCAGGGTTTACCGAGTGTTGAGTTCTGTTGGGACCGACCATAGGCTGCTTGTGGCTACCTTTCGGGTCCACTTCAAAACTCCCCCTCCCTCCAGTGGCCACCCTAAGGGGTTTCACTTGACAGACTAAGGAGGAGGAGGTGTGCCCGTGGGTTCGCCACGGCAGTCTCTGACAGATTCTCAGAAACCCGCAACCCGACGGATACAGTTGCTCTGTGGGAGTCATTCAAGCGCATAACACTCGAAGCAGCTCAGGAGTCCATTGGCGTCGCCCCAAAGGGCAAGGCAGAAATACCCTCTCCCTGGAGACATTAGGGCCACTGAAGCGTGTCGCAAGGCTCGGCTGAATGGGAATCAAGTCTTGCGTCGTTCCATGGTGCGTAGGGCTCGGGGCACTGCTGAGAAGGGGCAAGGAACAGTTCATCAGGAATCTTGGCTGAGGAGGTCGAAGGCCATTTCTTGGTAAATGACCTTCGCCTGCCTACCAAGCCCTGAGAAAACTGAACCCTAAGCCCTCCTCACAGATGACTGCAGTCCGATCAGCGGATGGACAGATCATCTCCGATCAGTTGGGGTCGTGAACGTTGGGCTGAGTATTTTGAACAGTTGTACCAGGTGGATCCTCCAACAGTTAGCTTGGATGCAAGCGATTTTCCCCAGTGCCTGTGCCGGACCCCCCATCAGCGGGGAACCTCCTACCCTAACAGAGGTTAGGCTGGCGATTCCAGCTTTAAGAGTGGGAAAGCTGCAGGCATATGTGATATCCCTGCTGAAAATGCTAAAGGTGGGGGTGAACCTATGGCTCGGGCCTGCATACAGTCCTGACTGCCATTTGCAGTCTGGTACCATTCCCCCTGACCTGCTGAGGGCGTGTCATCCCTCTCTGGAAGGGGAAAGGGGATCGATGGGACTGTAGCAAACTACCGTTGGGATTACACTGCTCAGCATACCAGGCAAGGTTCTCGCTCACATTCTTCTGAAACGGATCCGCAACCACCCACTGAGGCACCAGAGACCGGAGCAGTTGGATTTACTCCCGGCAAGTCCACAATAGACCGTATACTAGCGCTTCGAGTAAATTGTGGAAAAGCCGTCGTGATTTTGGTCGTGGGTTGCTTGCAGCTACATCAACCCCAAAAGGCGTTTGAACTCGGTGCATCGGGAATCGCTATGGGGGATCCTGAGGCTCAGGGGAATTCCGACACAGATTATTGGCTGAATAGCAAGCCTCTATACTGGTACTGAAAGTGCTGTAAAGTGTGTGGGGGTATGTCGAACTTCTTCCCTGTTAATTCAGGGGTGAGGCAAGGCGTGTCCTTGCACCCACACTTTTCAAACTTGTATGGACTGGATAATGGGCAGAGCTACTAGCCAAAGCCAGGCGGAGCAACACTAGGCAATATTAAGGTCTCGGACCTTGACTTTGCCGACGATGTTGCCCTCTTATCTGAGTCCCTTTGGGGTCACTTGTGGCGGCTCTTGATGCATTTAGCAATGAGGCGAAGCCCCTAGGCCCAGAGGTCTCCTGGACCAAGACCAAGATTCAGGACTTTGGGGGCCTTTTGGGGAACCCGTTCGTCGATCCATGCTTGCGGCGAGGACGTTGAAGTCACAGAAAGTTTTACATACCTGGTAGCGTAGTCCATATTTTCTGGGTTCTCAGACCAGGAAGTCAGTAGATGGATTGGTCTGGCAACAGGAGCCATGATCTCGATCAACAAGAGCGTTTGGAGATGTCGGTACCTATGCAGAAGGACCAGCTGCGTGTCTTCAAGGCCTTGATACTTCCAGTTTTGCTCTATGGAAGCGAAACCTGGACGCTATCCAGTGCCTTGGAGTCTCCCTTGATGCCTTTTGTAACAAGTCCCCTTCGCCGGATCATGGGGTACAGTTGGCAGGACCACGTGTCCAACCGGCGGTTACACCGTGAGACTGGCATGGGACCTGTTCTTGCATAATCCGGGATCGCCAACTCAGGCTATATGGCCCCCTAGCTCGCCTCCCTATGGACGACCCTGCCCAACCCGGTTGTCTCTCTGCGAGACAACCCTGGGTGGAGGAGACCTGTGGGACGTCCTAGGAGATCATGGCTTGGGCAGCTCGACGAGACCTGTCGTGAGGAACTAGAGATGGGCCGTGTGCCCGCCTGGAGACTCGCCTCGAGGGATCCTCGTGGCTGGAAGCGAAGGGGGTGGATGCGGCCCTGCGCCCCCGTCGGCGTTAGCCCCTTGATGATGATGATGATATCATTTACAATATCGGTAACACAGGTTATAGATCAATATTGAATGAAGAAATGTGTAAAAGAAAAGAAGACATGAGAAAAAATCGGGAAAGGTGAATACATTCCGCCTCGTCGCCATTTATCCGTTATCAATCTTTTCTTATGAAAAATAACAGCGCTTCCATTTCTCATGCTCTGATACGTGTGCTCCATGCACATCAAGGTCATAGATAAGTATAAAACTGGTGCCAAACAGTAATCACACATACACCTCTGCTGTGGCCACAGCAAAGTCGCTTTAAGCAAAATGAAGTATCTGGAAATAGATTTAGCGATCCTTCAATATTTCATCTTTATTCAGCAATCTTTAAATCTTTAAAAGTTTCAAACACCCTGTCCACACACCACGAAATAAAATGATTCGCTTTAACGTGACAGTTGTGTGCTTAAGTATGTACATATATGTAGTACATAAAACACATATATGTATACATGTATATGTATATATATTATATTATAGCTATATTTCCTCATTTTAAAAATCTTACCCAACTAAATTATGACTTTCAGGCGTTTGTTCTCTTGGCGGCCCACCGTTTTTCGCTTCCGAAGTTGAGAACGAGAGGCGGAGCCCAGCTATGGCTATCGTTCTAGATACACAATCCCCTCTTCAGTGTATACAATAACCCACATCTACAAGAGAAACAGCAGAGCTGAAGCGGACGCTGAGCCCTCTTATCGCCATGGTCATGTAAGGCATTTCGGCGTTCCTGCCAGCTATACACAACTCCGTTCGTAGCCTACCATCAGAGGTCTGCCGATGCTGAAGCTATTCCTGAGTCCTTCTGTTGTTTACTTTCCACAACTTACACCCCTTTGCACCCACGTCTACGCTCCTTACAGCGTTCACGGGTAACACAAGAAGGTCTGCTAAAGCTGTATGCTTGCTCATGCATCTCTATGGAATTTACAGCCATACTCCATTACTTACGGAGGCCACTCCAACCATTTGCTCTTACGAGGTCCGCGGACCCTGAAGCTGAGCTTCCACTGGTTATTATTCTGCACCTTCTGTGCATGTCCAGTTGTGCCCTACGGCATCATATCTACCGGAGGTCTGGCACACGCCACTACTCCCATCGCTCCGTACACTACAGACCTGTCTCTCTTTATCAAACCGTATACTACTAGGATGGGAAGGACTGACGAGTTAGCCGATATGGAAGCCATTGTGTGTTCAATAAGGTAAAATGTCATCGATTTCCTGTTTCTGAAATTCCTATAGAAGATTACCCACTAATAGTTTTTATACTTTCTTAAAAAGAATAAAAAACTAATGCAAATGACAATTTTTTGTAAAGAGACAACTGTTATATTGTTTACACAATTAGTTATCTTCTGTTCTATATATGACTTACTGATATCGTAAAATGACACAACTATAATAACAATAATTGTCATAATAAAGACAAATGTAGGAATTCAATAAACAACAATAAATGATATGGTTATAATATGATAAAACGATTACATAATGGTTATTGATGTTGAGTGAGGGTGTTTATAATAATAATGACAAAAATAATAATATCAGCGATAGTAATTAAGAATAATAATAACATCAATTTCAATACTATCAATAATAATGGTAATAAACAATAAGGATAATATAATAATGAATGATGATAATAATAGTAATCAATTATAGCATAATGATATAGTAACCACATAACAATATAGTTATAATAACTATAGTAATTATTATTGTAATAATAAAAAAAACATTAGTCATTACAGTAACTATTAATATATGGTAATAACATCACAGACATAATGATGATAATAATGATAATGCTAATAATAATAATAATCCACTAATACACAATCAATAATCATGTATAAAATGATACTGATTAAAATGATACTATGGTAGAATATTAATGATAATAATAATAATGATAATGTGACTAATCATTCAATTGTAATAACAGTAGTGATAAGAATAAAAGCAGTATAACAACTATGATAAGAAATGATAATGGTAATAACAAAACATAATAACAATAACAAAAGCATTAGCAATATAACAAACTAATAACGTCAAATATTTATAACAGGAATGGTGATATCAGAAACAATAAAAAATAAGAAGGTTTGTGGATAATGGTGCCATAATAACAAAAGTCAATAATTATAAAAGTTATATAGTGATGAATGTGAATCAAGAATATTCATAACTTTTAATTAGGTCGTATGCCCCTTTCCTATCTTTTGTATCTTGGCTCTTGACTGGCGAGGGTGAGGATCCTTGGGTTTTTGGCTCACAAATTGAAAATATCGGTTATTGAGACACAGATAAGTGACAATTATGGTGTTGCTAATATTACTGATAATTCATATAATCAAGCTGATACTACTAAAATGGTAATAAGTATAAACATTAATGAGATCAGCATGTATATATGTATGTGAATCTACTTTTCATAGATGTCCGCACAACAACATACATAAATGGTAGACATATATGTAATACGCACATATGTCTGTGCGTATATATATGTATAATCATATTTTATCTTATATTATACACAATATATATACTCATATATATATATCAACGCCCATACATATTATCTATATATCGCTTCTCCTTCTATATATATAGACATACACAAACATACATATCTTCATATATACATATATGCATATACATAATACATACATCATACACACATACATACACACACACAACAACTCAGACATAAACACACATATAGACAGACTACACACACACAATACAGTCTATAAGTACGTTTTATGTATTCTATATGTAAACACCTACACATAGTAAACCTTTTATCCTATATATATACTGTAATCATAATAGAATTATTATAGTAGCTTCACTTGTCTACCTTCCTTCAGCGTTCACCGGGTACCACAAGTTCCGAAGCTGATGGTTCTCATGGGACCATCTCATTGGATCTACAGCCCCCTCCATTACTTAAAGAGGCCAGAACCAACATGGCTTCTACAAGAGGTTTTGCGGATCCTGAAGAATCTGAGGCCGAGCTTCCACCTGGTTATCATCTCTGCGCTCTGTTTATGGTCCGAGTTTGTAGCTACAGTCATGTGTAGCAGAGGGCTACTGAGCTGAAGTAGAACCATACCCCTCATATGCTCGAGGAAACTGCAACATGTTCTCTTTACTAACCCCGATATTACAAAGACTGATAGGACTTGGGTGATTTAGCCGATAAGAGTGTAGTGTTCAATATGAAATGGGAAATAAGATTTGTGAATTTCTGTTTCACATTAGAGATGTTTATCTAATAGTTAGAATCAATTTGGAGAAGTTAATATTCATGAGAAATTTGATACCATCATAATGATCATCCATGATAACAATGTTGACCTGGTTCTGTTCTGCTCTGATGTAACGTAAGTAATTTGCAATATTCTGATAAATATTTCATTGTGATGAAAATACAAATTATCATAATCATAATAGTAAATAATTTAATTTTTATTCAAATTCTTCCTTAATATTCTAGGTGTGACATGCTGTGTTTTACTATGCTTCTAAATTACCCCCTGTGTGCAAGAAAAGACTGGTGTTCTCATCCAATTCGAAGGCATTTGACGCAGGTTAGCAAATTGCTCGTAGTGAGGTTTTATCTTCGCTTTATTTAGTGTAACAAGAGGTTAAATCTCTCCTAAACCTAACTAAGCACCGAATTTTCAGGTCTGTATTATATGCTGGATCACTTTGTAACAAAAAGAATCCGTTTCAACATGTTTATTTTTTATCTCAAAAAGTACAAATTAATACTAGGACTCTACAGACAAAAAACATACAGTTACACCTTTGAACACAAATAAATACATGTAACTGCAGAAACACTCAACCTAAGGTTTCTATAAATGCATCTATAAGTAATTATGATTATACTTTTAAATTTTGTTGTAATGACGCCGCTGCAGTTATAACATTATCGGAAGATGACTACTGTTATCATGGATAAAGTTAGTCCATCGTTTAACATGTATTAGAAACATATACATACACATACATAAATATGTATATGTACATACAACATGTATATGTGTGTGTGACATATATATAAATATATATTACGAATGCACACCAATATCAATACATAAATAAGTAGACATGCATACATACACACACACACACACACACACACATGCACGTATATGTGTATATATGAATGTATATTTGTGTGTGTGAGCGTGTGTATATATATACATATATATACATAAATGCATATTTAAATGGATATGTGTATCATGCATCTATATATATCTATCTATATATATTATATACTTATATTTATATATGTATGTATACGTGTGTGCACATAAAAATGTGTATATATATTTTTTACATCGGGTAATATAATGTATTTATGTATGTGAAAAACATGTACAAACATCTATACCTATGGCTATGTATATATATAGAGAGAGAGTTGGCGGGTATATATATATATATATATATATTAAATATATAATATATATATATATATATATATATATATATATATACATGCTGTATATATGTTGTAGACACATCGTTATCTCTATGTATTAAAGTTTTTCAACTTTATCATAGTTACCATCTTTATTGTTTTATATTTTTATTGCATTTTACAGGAAATTTCTACTCCTGAGATACAGTCTGATATCATTAAAACAAGAAAATGGGAAATAATAAAAAAAAAACCTTACTGAAAATAGGTAGCGCTTTCGCTTTTAGACTCTAAGGCACATGTGATGCTCATCGGCACATAAGGTTCGACAGACGAGTGATTAAGAAACTGGTGCGCAAGTCAGTTATTGGCTCACGACATAAGGAACTTCTGTTGTGGTCACAACAGTAGCTTAGTCAAAGATACGTATTGTGGTAAGTAGATTTTGCAATCTCTCATTTTTACCTTGCATTTTAAGCGTATTTGTCTCCACACATCACAAAATAGTTTCTTCAAATCTTAATTGATTCTAGCACATTTATTTTTTTTAACCATTATCTTAAACAATCTTAAATACATTCGACATTATTATTATTGTTATTATTATTATTTATTATTATCTATTATTATTATTATTATTATTATCATTATTATTATATGTATCCAGAATAAATGATTTTCAGGCATTTGTGCTCCTGGCAGCTACCTTTTGCGCTTCCGAAGTTGAGAGCGAGAGGCGGAGCCCACTATGTGCTATCGTTCGTGCATACGTATCCCCAACCTCACAGGATACGGGAACCATCGAATCCTACAAGAGATCTGGCCGAGCCTGAAGCGGACGCTGAGCCCTCCTTATCTGTCACGGTCATGTCAGGCGATTTCAGCGTTCCTGCAACCTATACATACTCCGTTCGTAGTTACCATAGAGGTTCTGCCGATCCTGAAGCTTCATCTGAGCCTTCTGTTGTTTACTCTTCCGAACATTTACACGCCAACTGCACCCGTCTACGCTCCTTACAGCTTCACGGGTACCACAAGAGGGCTGCTGAAGCTAATGTTTCTCATGGACCTCTCATGGATCTACAGACATACTCCCATTATTTACGGAGGTGTCCTCCACCATTGGCCCTCTACAAGAGGTCTGCTGAGACCCTGAGCTGAGGCGAGGCTTCAACTGTTATTATTCTATACACCTATCTATGTCCCGTTTGTGCTTACAGTCATATCTACAACAGAGATCTGCTGAAGCGAGGCCAACATCCACCCCATACGCTCATGTGCCTACAACCCTGCTCCACTTTACCAATCTCAGTACTACTACAAGAGAGGTATTTCCGCTATGGAGTTTTTAGTGGTGTGTTCATAATAAATGGATAATCATTTGTAATTTTTTTATTTCCCATTAAAGATGTTAACTATGCTAGAATTAATGTGAAAAATAATACTCATCATATTGGTAATATGATCATCCATGTATAGGCACTTTGCCTGGTTCCTGTTCTATGAGATTTACTCACTCTGATATAACGTTTATCTTCATCGAACTTATGGTAATAACGCTGATGAAATTAAGCAAGGACGGTAAACACTAAGGGTGAGTAAATGAGGTTAAATATTGATAATAAATAACCAGATGGATAATAAAATGATGAAGTAACAACGTGAATTTTAATAAAATTTATAATGGTTAAAGTTCATTTGGCAATGTTCTTGGCAAGATATCTTCTCTATCTTTTATTTGATTTCGTTTCGGGAGTTTCTTAATATTATTACTAGACCATTTTCAAAGAAAATGCACTAAAATAATCTTGCTATATATATCGCACAACTATTGGGCTCAAAAAATGCTGCGCTAAATGATGTCAGCAAGTTTTAGCCAATCAGATTGCACCGTGGATGTCAGATATAGCTTAGATACATAATTATTCTGTCTAATTTACTTGTATTGCTCTACTTACCAGAAAGTAAAACCAAATCCCCTCTTTTAGTTATGATAAGTAAACGTTCCTTACCTTTAACAGCTGGTCAATTTACTTTTTGGGTTCAATACACTATATTAAAGTGAAGCTACCTGGTTATGGTACTTTGATTCTCTGTAAGGATATTCATTGTGATAGAATCTAAATATGATGAAACTATACAGTTGCTATAATGATACTTGAGAATAATATCAATACTAAACAATGATTTCTTTAAAGCATCGCATTCATACACACATACTGAATGGATTTTTCATATCCGAGAATAATTGATCGAGTATACTGGAAGTTCACGAAATGTCCTGTTAATGAATGATTCCAACAGACCCACATTTCTTATGTTTAGTATTATCATGGGTATCAGTGCACACACATACCAATACACAAGCACAAACGCACACGTATATATTGTATATGTGATCTATTTCGATCCTCTCCTCTATATATACATATATATTATATGTATACATATCCACAGCCACACACCACACACAAATACATTACAGTAATATATTCATGTTCATATGTTACATTTAATATATGTGGGAACGTACATAATTATATATATTATATATATTAATTATATATATATATATAATATATATATATATTTATCTATATATATATATATATATATATATATATATAATATACATATATATACCAACACCTACACATTCATACATATATATATATATATATATATACATATATAAACACATATCATTTACAATATCGGTAACACAGGTTTATAGATCAATAAGGAATGAAGAACTGTGTAAAAAGAAAAGAAGACATCAATAATAAAGCCGAAAGGTGAATACATTCCGCCTCGTCGCCATTTACTCGTTATACTCTTTTTCGCTTATAAGAATATCCGTCACTCCATTTTCATGCTCTTATACTGTGCTCCATGCACATCAAGGTCATAGACAAGTATATAAACTGGTGCGCAAACGTAACTCACACACACACCTCTGTTGTGGCCGCAGCAAAGTCACTTTACCCAAGATGAAGTATTTGGTAAATAGATTTAGCGATCCTTCAATATTTCAATCTTTATTCAGCAATCTTTCAAACGTTTCAAACATTCCTGTCCACACACCACGAAGTAAAATGATTCCTTTTAACGTGATAGTTGTGTATATAATTATGTACATATATATATGTACATACACATATATGTATACATGTATATGTATATATATATTATATTATAGCTATATATTCTCATTTTAATATCTACCGAACTAATTATGACTTTCAGGCGTTTGCGCTCTTGGCGGCTACCGTTTGCGCTTCCGACGTTGAGAAGACGGAGGCGGAACCCAGCTTGGCCATCGTTCTAGATACACAATCCCATCTTACACAGTATACAATACCCACCAACTCTATAAGGATCAGCAGAGCCTGAAGCGGAACGCTGAACCCTCTATCGCCATTGTTATATTTAAGGCATTTCAGCGTTCCTGCAAGCTATACACCCTCCGTTCGTGCTACCATAGAGGTTCTGCGATGCTGAACTGATGCTGAGCCTTCTGTTGCTTACTCTTCCGCAACTATACCACCCAGTTGCAACCGTCTACGCTCCTTACAGCGTTTCACGGGTAACCACAAGAGGTCTGCTGAGCTGGAATGCTTCTCATGGAATCTACACAGCCACACCACTCCCATTACTTTACTTACGGAGGCCACTCCACCATGGCCTCTACCAGAGGTCCGCGTACCCTGAAGCTGAGCTTTCACTGGTTATTATTCTGCCCTGTGTATGGTCAAGTGTGCCCTACGGCATCATATCTACAGAGGTCTGCACACTATCTACCCCATACGCTCCCCGTGCACTACAGACCCTTTTCTCTTATCAACCCCGATCCTACTAAGCATAAGGGAAGGAACTGAACGATTTAGCTGATATGAGCGATCGGTGTGTTTCAATAAATTTAAAAATCTCAGCGATTTCTGTATCTGAAATTCCTATACGTTTTACCTATCTAATAGTTTTACTTTCTAAATTATGCAGATTCAACCATTTTTTGTAAAGAGAACTGTTAATATTAGCTGACACTGTAGTTGTCTTCTGTTCTAATATATATGGGAAATGCTGATCTCAGTACTGACACACTATGAACATAATTGTCATAAAATAAGACAAATGTAGTAAATTCAGTAAACCCAATAAAATGATAAAGGTTATAATTGAAATGATATACCGATTATCAATATGGGTTTGATGGTGATGATGAGATAAAACATAATTACAGGTGTAATAATATAATACACATATGATAACAGCATGTAATAAGTATGATAATGTAACCCATCTCAACAATATAAATAATTAAAATAATGGTAATACAATAAGGATAATATTAATACTGATGATGATATAATCCCATAGTTAATTCATTATAGCCGTAATGATCTTAGTAACAACAATAACAATATGGAGTTATATAACTATAATCATTATTATTGTAATAATCAAGGAAATATTAGCATTAACAGTACTAACTTAATGATGGTAATAACATCAACAAGAATAATAATGATGATAATAATAATAATACCTCTAATACAACCTAGATTATTAATATGAATGATTATAATGTGGATTAATGTAAGAATAGTATGATAATATTAATATGATGTGTTACTACTATCATGCACCTGGAAATAACAGTATGATTAAGAATAACAGCAGTAGTAACACTATGATATAATGATCATGTATAACAATACAACAATAACAATAACAAAACATTAGCAATTGGTAACAAATAGCAGTAACGGCAATAAGAATTTAACAGAGTGGTAATCATAACAACACTAATAAAATAAGATGTGAATAATAGGGGCCATAACAAAAGCAATAATTATACACCGTTATATAAGTGAAGATGTGATCAAGATATTGCATAACTTTTACTTAAGGTCGTATGAGCCCACTTTCCTATCTTAGTATCCTTGCTTCTTGACAGCCAGGGCTGAGGACTCCTTGGGTTTTTTGGCTCAGCTTTACTTTCCGATTGGAAAATATCGGTTATTGAGACACTGGCTAGTTTGAATTATAAGGGATATTGACCTTACTTAGATGTCATATTTATTTTCCTTAAAAGAATATATGTATGTAATAGAGATAATTGCAAGAGAAGTGACAATTATGATGTTGCTAATATTAGTGATAATTAATGTAGCCAAGCTGATAATACGTAAATAGTAATAGGTATAAAAAAAAATTGATGAGTGTGTGTGGACATCCATATTTATATGGACATCCACACACACTCACATAAATGTAGTACATATATGTATGTGCGCATATATATGTATAATACATATTTATCTCATATTATACACACATATGTATACTACATATATACATACAACGCACACATATATATCTCTATATCTCTAACTATATATATACATACACAGACATTCATAATACATGTATACATATATGCGTATAAATAATACATACATCATACACACACACACACACACACACACAAACGCAAACATAAACACACATATATATGTACGTATTATGTATATCTATATGTAAATACATACACCATAGTAACCTTACCTATATATATACTGTAATCATAACATAGGCATTATTATTAATAGCTTCACTCTCTACCTTCCTTCAGCGTTTCACGGAGACAGAAGAGGTCTGCTGAAGCTGATGCTTCTCGTGGGACCTCTCATGGAATCTACAGCCACAACTGCTATTACTTAAAGAGGCCATAACCAACCATGGGCTCTACAAGAGGTCTGCGACTCCTGAAGCTGAGGCACCGAGGCTTCCACTGGTTATTATTCTGCGCCTTATGTTTATGGTCCGTTGTACCTACAGTCATGGCTATCTAGAGCTGAAGTAGAACCATCCACCTCATACGCTCGAAGGAACTACAACATGTTTTCCTCTTTACCAACTTTCCGGATATTACTACGATGATAGGAATTGGTTGATTTAGCCGATAAAGAGTGTTAGTGTTCAATAATGAACCTGGGAAAATGAGATTTGTGAATTTCTGATTTCACTTAAAGAGAGGTTTATCTAATAGAATCAATGGAAGCTAATATGCCATATTTTGATTACCATTCATAATGATCATCCATGGATACACGTTACCCCTGTGTCTGTTCTGTGCTCTGATGTAACGTTACTCTTTGTGGCCCTATATGCTAATGCTCATATTATTTGATAGTTATATTAACGACGGACAACATACTTCTAACACGATATCAATAATGAAATTAATAAGATGCATTTTACAAAAGATATGATAATAGTTCAAGTACCTTTGACAATATACTAGTAACTATATTCATTGTGATAAAATACAAATATACTTTTAATTATAATTATTAATAATTTTAGTTTTATTCCATTTCTTACATTACGTACTGTCGATGTTAAGAAAAGACTGGTGTTATCATTCATTGAAGGATTGAACGAGGTGAAAACAAGATTGCAGCACGAGATCCTATCACTGCGCCATACAACAATACAAGAAAGCTAGTAAAAAACAATAGGGGGATATATATTATTATGGTCCGTGGTTGGGTTGTGGACGAAATTTGAATAACTTTGGTGTGGGACTTGCGTACGACTGATGCCATCCTACTACATTAAAATCCAGATTTCATCGCCGCATTGTATTTGAGTTAAGCCTGTTTGCTTTTTTTAAGCTGTAAACAGACGTTAAATTCTCTCTAACCTAACTAAAGCACCTGAAATTTTCAGGTCGTATTAGCATTGTGGATCACTTTCTAAAAAAAGAAACTCTGTTCAGATGTTTATTTTTTATCTCAAAAAGTACATAGTAATACTAGGATACTAAGAAAAAACTACAGGTACACCTTTGTACACAATAAATACATGTAACTGCAGAAACACTCAACCTAAGGTTTTGTATTAATGCACCTAAAAGTAACTATGTTTATACTTTTAAATTTTGTTTGTCTACCCTCGCAGTTATACATTATCGGAAGATGACTACTGTTATCATGGATACCATTAGTCTCGTTAACTACATTAAAATTCTATACATACAAATACATCAATATGTATATTACATACACTAACATATGAGTAAGCACGCCAGACACACATATAAATAACTCATATGTGTGTGTTTATATATATATATATATAATATATATATATATATATATATATATATATATGAGTGAGTGTATCTGCATGTGTGCGTGCTTGCATTGGTGCGTGCATGCGTGCGTAGGTGTGTGTGTGCTTGTGTGTACATCATATAAATATACTATTACGAATGCACAACAATAGCATACATAATAATAGACATGCACACACACACACACCCACACACACACACACACCACACACCACCCACAACCCCACACACACACACACACACACACACGCACGCAGTAAATGTGTAATATCTGAATGTATAATTTGTGTGTGTGAGGCGTGTGTATATCTCTATATAATACAATATATATTATACCTACTGCTATTTAAATGGATATATGTCCAATGCATCTATATATATCTATCTATATATATCATATTACTTTATTTGTATATGTATGTATACGTGTGTGCACTTAAATGTGTATGTATATTTTTTACATCGGGTATATTTATGTATATTATGTATGGGAAAACTCATGTACACATCATATACCTATGGGCTATTATATATATAGAGAGAGAGAGTTTGGCGGTTCCTATATATAATATTGTACATGCATGTATAGATGTGTACTGACAACATCGTTAGCTCTATGTATATAAGTTTTTCAACTTTATCATAGTTACCACTTTTATTGTATTTATTTTATGCATTTTTACAGAAATTCTACTCCTGGAGGGAGAATACGTCTAATAGCATACAACAAGAAAATGATTAACCAGAACCAAAAAATCTTACTGACAATAAGCAGTCTGCTTTGTCCCGATTTTTAGACTCTAAAAAGAGGGGGCACTTATCTCATCCAATAAAGGTCCGAAGAACGGAGTATATAAAACTGGTGTCGCAAGTAGAATTCTCCCTCACACACAACAGACGTTATTTCTGTTGTAGCACAAACAAACGTTGCTTAGGTTCAAAAGATGAGGTATTTGGTAAGATAGATGTTGCAATCTTTGTCAATTTTAACCGTTGGCAATTAGCGTATTTGTCTCCAACACGATCACAAAAATAGTTTTTCTCTTCATCTTAAATTTGATGTCTATCTAAGCACAGTTTTTTTTTTTTTTATCACGAGCATTACCTTATCAATTTTTAATACATTCGGCCACTTATTTTATTATGGTTATTATATTATTAATTTTAGTTATTAATTATATATTATTATTCAAATTATTATTATTATTATATGTAACCAGAAATAAAATGATTTTCACGCTTTGTTCTCTGGCAGCTGCCGTTTTGCGCTTTTTCCGAGTGAGAAGCGAGAGGCGGAGCCCAGCCTATGTCTATCGTCGTGCATACGTAATCCAACCTTCCCAGGATACAGAACCATCGAATCTACAAGAGATCTGCCGAGCCTGAGCGACGCTGAGCCCTCTTATCGTCACGGTCATGTCAGCATTTCAGCGTTTTCCTGGTTCTAGTTACCATAACAGGTCTGCCGATACCTGAAGCTGAATGCTGACCGTCTGTTATTTACTCTTCCGCATCTACACCCAAGTTTGCAACACCGTCTACGCTCCATACAGCATTCACGGGTAACACAGAGGTCTGATGAAGCTGATGCTTCTCATGGAACCTCTCATGGAATCGAAACGACATACTCCCATTTTTAACGGAGGTCACCCAACCATGGCCTCTACAAGAGTTCCTGCGGACCCTGACTGAGGCATAGGCTTCAACTGGTTATTATTCTACACCTATCTATAGTCCCATTGTGCCTTACAGTCATATTCTACAAGAGATCTGCTTGAAAGCTGAGGCACAACCATCCACCCCATACGCTCATGTGTACTACAGACCTGCTCGCACTTTACCAATCTCAGTACTAACTAAACGGAAGATATTGCCGATATGGAGTTTTAGTGTGTGTTTCAATAATAAAATGGAATGATACAATTTGTAAATTTTTATTTCCCATTAAGCTGTTAACTAATAGCTAGAATTAATGGAAAAATAATACTCCTCATGATTGTACTATGATTCACCCATGGATAGCACTCTGCTGCTCCTGTTCTATGAGATTTACTCACGCTGATATAACGTTCCTCTCGAAACTTATGGTACTAACGCTGATGAAATTCGCATCGGACAGTAGCACCTAGGGGATAAATTAGGTTATATGGATAATAAATAACCAGTATGATAATAAAAATGATGAAAGTAACACCAGTGATTTCATAAAATTTATATAATGGTTAAAGTTCATTAAGCAATGTTCTTGGCAGATATTTTTCTATTTTTTATTTGATTTTTCGTTTTCCGGACTTTTCATAATGCTATTACTGGACCATTTTTCAAAGAAATGCACTAAATAATCTTGCATATAATATCGCACGAATTAAAATTGGGCTCAAAAAATGTTGCGGAACTAAATGAATGGTAAGCAGCACGTTTATCCAGTAAGATTGCACCGTGAGATATCAGATATAGCTAGATACATATTATTTTTCTAATTTACTTGGTATTGCTTCTACTTACCAGAAGTAAAACCAAAATATTCCCCTCTTTTAGTTATGATAACTAAGGCGTTCCTTACCTTAACAGCTGTCAGATTACCCCTTTGGAAAAGTCACTTTTAATTTTGGGTTCAATACACTATATTAGACTGAAGTGCTACTTGTTATGTGACTTTGATTCTCTGTAAGGATCTTCATTGTGAAGATCTAACTATGATAAAACTATACATTTGCCTATAATGATAACGGTTAGTGAGAATAATATATCAATACTAACAATTTTGTGCTTAAGCATCGCATTTATCACACAATACAGAAGGGATTTTTCATATCCGAATAATTGATTTGATCTAGTATACTGGGAGTTCACGAAATATTCTGTGAATGAAATGATTCCAAACAGACGCCCCAGTACGTATGTTTGTATCATCCTGGGGTATCATGCAACACGATACACAACACAGCAGAAACTCACAACGCATATATTGTATATGTTCTATTTCGATCGCTCTCGTATATATACATATATATTATATGTATGATACATATTCCACACCACACACACACACAAATACATATACAGTACATATATTCATATCAATAGTTTACATGTATATATGTGAACGTAATGTAATATATAATATACTATATAAATATATATAGATATATATATATATATATATAATAAAATATATATATATACTACATTATACACACATATTTACAATATCGTAACACAGGTTATGATCAATACGGAAATGAAGAATGTGTAAAAAAAAAACACATGAGTATATCATCCGAAAGGTGATACTTCAGCCTGTCCGCCATTTACCTCGTTTAGCATTTTTTTCGCTTATGTAAATACCCGTCATCTATTTCCTCTTCTCTGATACGTGTGCTCTACATGCACATCAAGGTCATAGACAAGTATATACTGGTGCGCAACACAGTACTCACCACACCCCTCTGTTTTGGCACAGCAAAGTCGCTTAACCGAAGATGAAGTATTTGGCAAGTAGATTTAGCGATCCTTCATATTTTATCTTAATTTAGCAATCTTTAACATTTTAAAACGCTTCAAATCACGTCCTGTTTCAACATTACGAAAAATTAAAGGATTTTGTTTTAACTTGACAGTTGAGTATATATATATATTTATGTCCCATACACACATATGTCTACTGTACATGTATATATATGTAATGACATTTAGATATATTTTTCCTCTTTTAAATATCTAACCGAACTAATTATGCCTTTCAGGCGTTTGTGCTCTTGGCGGCTACCGTTTTTGCGCTTCCGAGTTGAGAATCGACGGCTGAGCCCAGCTATTGCTATCTTTCTAGTACACAATCCCATCTTACACAGTCTACAATACCCACCAAATCTACAAGAATATGTAGAGTCACTCTTATCGCCATGGTCATGTAGGCATTTCAGCGTTCCTGTGGCTATACACACTCCGTTTCGTAGCTAACCATAAGAGGTCTGGCCGATCCTGAGCTGATGCCTGAGCCTTCTGTTGCTTACTCTTCCACAACTTACACCCCATGTTGCACCGTCTCCGCTCCTTTACAGCGTTCACGGGTACACAAAGGTCTGCTGAAGCTGATGCTTCTCATGGAATTCTCTCATGGGAAATCTACAAGCCACGCTCCCATTACTTACGGAGGCCACTCCAACCATGGGCTCTACAGAGGTTCGCGGTACCCTGAAGCTGAGGCTTCCCCTGGTTATTATTCTACACCTGGTATGGTCCCAGTTGTGGTCCTACGGCCATCATATTAACAGGAGGTCTGCACACCCATCCACTCCAACACTCCCGTGCAACTACAGACCTGTTTTTTCTTTATGCAAACCCGATACTACTAGCATGAAGGACTGAACGATTTGCCGATATGGAGCATCGTGTGTTTCAATAAAGATAAAAATGTCAGCATTTTCTGTATCTGAAATTCCTATAAGATGAGCGCCAGCTAATATTATACTTTATTGAAAAGTAAAAGTAAAAACTAATGCAAATCACAATCTTGTAAGAGAAACTGTTAATATTAGCTGACACATAGTTATCTTCTGTTCTATAATAATGAATATACTGATATCAGTAAATGACCCACTATAATACAATAATTGCATAAAAAAGACCAAATTTAGTAATATCAATAACAACCATAACATGATAATGGTTATGATAACGATAATAATGGTATTGATGATGATGATAACATAATTACAGGTGTTTTATAATAATCATAGCGCCAATAATATAACATCGGATAGTAATTAAGTAATATACAAACATCTCACAATATCAATAATAATGGCATAACAGTAAGATAATATACATAATGAAGATGATAATATGTAATGAATTATAGCAGTAGATGATAATAGTAAAACAATGACAATAATGGAGTTATAATAACTATAATCGTTACTATTGACTAATAAAAAACATTTAGCATTAACATAACTATTAATAATGATGTTAATACATCAACACGAACACTAATGATGATAATACTGATAATGATAATGATAATATACCACTCATAAACAACTATATCATTATATTATGATTACAATGATAATGGTGAAGAATATTGATGATAATATTAATAATGATAATGTTACTATAATAGCAATGGAATAACAGTAGTGATAAGATAAAACAGGTAGTAACAACTATGATGATTAATGAAATTGTAATAACAATAACAATAAATAAACACTAACAAAAGCATTAGCTAATATAACAAACAGTAATAACGGCCACAACTTTATAACAGGAATATGATAATAAGAACAATAATAAATCAGATGTTGTGAATAATAGGGGCCCATAACAAAAGCAATAATTATAAAAGTTTATATAAGTGATGAATGTATCCAAGAATATTGCATAACTTTTTTACTTAAGTCCGTATTAGCCCCATTTCCTTCTTTTTGTATCCTTTGGCTCTTGACTGGCCAGGACTGAGGACTCCTTGGGTTTTTTGGCTCGGCCAAATTGGAAGATTTCTCGTTATTGAGACACTGGCTAGTTGAATTATAAGATATTGACTTTACTTAGATGCTTTTATTTCCTTAAAAACTAATGTTGTAGTAGAAATTAATTAAAGAAAGTGACAATTATGGTGTTCCTAATATTATGGGTAATTATATAATCAAGCTGATTAACGTACATGGTAATAAAGTATCAAAAGTGAATGATAATCACTTTGTATATAGTATGTTAATCTATTTCATAGCTGTCCGTACACACTAGTAAATAAAATAGTATTCTATATGTATACGCACATATGTATGTGCCGTATATTGTTAAATCGTATTTATCTTATATTATACACCTATATATATAATACCTTATATGCGTACAAAAAACATCATATATCTATATATCTCTATCTTCTTATATGACATACACAACATACTAGCTTCATATATACATATAGCATATACATAAATTACATCATACACACATACATACACAAACACACACAAACTCAACATACACACACATATACACACACATACACACACACTATACATATATATAAGTACTTATTATATATCTATATGTAAACACATACACATAGTAACCTTTTTATCATATATATTATATATATTTATAAATATATATATTAATAATATATATATAAATACTGTAATCCATAATATGAATTTATTATAGTAGCTTCACTTTGTCTAAAGCCTTCCTTCCGCGTTCACGGGTACCCCAAGAGTCTGAAGCTGATGGTTCTCATGGGACGCTCTCGTGGAATCTTACAGCCACACTCCCATACTTAAAGGCCAGACCAACCATGGGCTCTACAAGAGGTTTTGCGGATGACCTGAAGCTGAGGCCGGGCTTCCACTGTTATCATTCTGCGCCTTCGTTATGTCGCGAGTTGTAGCTTACAGTCAATGGTACAAAGAGGCTCCTGAAGCTGAAGTAGAACCATCCACCTCATACCTCGAAATTAACTACAAACATGTTCCTCTTTACTAACCCCGATATTACAAAGAATGAGAGGACTTTTTGATTTGCCGATAAAGAGTGTTAGGGTTCAATAATGAATGGGAAAATAAGATTTGTGAATTTCTGTTTCACACATAGAATGTTTAGCTAATAGTTCGAATCAATGGAGAGTTAATATTCATGATACATTTGATACCATCATAATATCATCCATGGATAACATGTTACCTGTGTATGTTCTGCTCTGATGTACGTAAAGTACATTTGACATATTACTGTAAAATATTTCATTTGATAATACAAATATAATCATGGATATAATTAGTACATAATTTTAATTTCATTCAATTTTTTCCCATTAATATTCTAGGTGTGACATGCTGTCCTGTTTTTACTATGCTTCAAATTAATACCCACTGTGGTGCAAGAAAAGCTGGTGTTATCATCCAATTCGAATGATTTTGAACGCAAGAGGTTTAGCAAAATTGCTCGTATTGATGTTATGCTGTCGCTTTTTATAGCTTTAACAGAGGTTAAATCTCTCTAAACCTAACTAAAGAGCACCGAGTTTCAGGTCGGTATTTAGATTGCTGGATCACTTTGTAACAAAAAGAAATCGTTCAACATGTTTAGTTTTTTATCTCAAAAAGCACAAATATACTAGGATACACATACAAAAAACATACATGTACGACCTTTGAACACAATAAAATACATGTAACTGCAGAAACACTCAACCTAAGGTTTGTATTAATGCACCTATAAGTAACTAGGGTTACTACTTTTAAATTTGTTGTAATTACCCTCGAGTTATGACATTATCGGAAGATGACTACTGTTTCATGGATAACATTATCATCGGTTAACATACATTAGAAAATATATACATACACATCCATAATATGTATATATACATACACAAACATTGTATATGTGTGGTGCGTATGCCTGTGTATAGTGTATGCACACAGACACACATAAATAACTGAGTGTATCTGCATGTGTGCGTGCTTGCATTTGTGCGTGCATGCGTGCGTAGGTGTGTGTGTGCTTATATAATATTATATATATATATATATATATATATATATATATATATATTATATTACGAATGACACAAATATCAATACATAAATAAGTAGTACATGCACACCACCACACACACACACACACACACACACACACACACGACACCCCAACTCACGCATGTATATGTGTATATATGAAATTGTTATTTTGTGTGTGTGAGCGTGGTGTAGATATATATATAATATATATATATATATATATATATATATATACTAATGCATATTAAATGGATATATGTATTACATCTATATATATCTATCTAATAGATAGTTATATACTTATATTTATAATGTGTATCTCCGTATGTGCACATAAAAATGTGTATATTATTTTTTACATCGGGTATATTATGTATTTAATGTATGTGAAAAACATAGTACACGTCTAATACATGTTATGTATATATATATATGAGAGAGGAGGAGAGGTTAGCGGGTCTATATATATATGCACAGCATGTATATATGTGTACGGACACTCGTTATCGTCTATGTATATCAAGTTTTTTCACTTTAGCATAGTTACCATCTTTATGTATTTATTTTATGCATTTTTTACAGAAATTCTACTCCTGAATACAGTCTGATAGCATAAAACGAAAAATGGGAAATATAAAAAAAAAAAAATCTTACTGACAATAGCAGCGCTTTCGATTTAGACTCTAAGGCACTTTCTCATCCACATAAAGGTCCACAGACAGTATATAAACTGGTGCGCAAGCAGTACTTCTCACACACACAGACTGCTGTTGTGGCACACTAAAGTTTCTTAGTCACCGATGACGTATTTGGTAAGAAGATATTTGCATCTCCAATTTTACCTTGGCGAATTTAAGCGTATTGTCTTCCACAACATCACAAGAATAGTTTCTTTCAATCTTAATTTGGGTCTAGCACATTATTTTTTTAACATTACCTAGTAATACATTCGACATTATCAATTATTATTATTATTATTAATTATTATTTTATATGTAACCAGAATAAAATGATTTTCAGGCATTTGTGCTCCTGGCAGCTGCCGTTTTCCGCTTCCGAGTTGAGAATCGAGAGGCGGAGCCAGCTATTGGCTATCGTCGTGCATACGTTATCCAACCTCCCAGGAACTGAACCATCGAATCTACAAGAGATCTGCCGGCCTGGAGCGGACGCTGAGCCTCTTATCGTCCCGGTCATGTAAGGCATTTTCCGCGTTCCTGCAACAGATAACACACTCCTTCGTAGTTGACCATAAGAGGTCGCGATCCTGAAACTGATTCTGAGCCTTCTGTTGTTTACTCGTCCGCATCTTACACACAACTGCACCCGTCTAAACGCTCCTTACAGCATTCACGGTACCACAAGGTCCTGCTGAAAGCCCCCCCCCCCTTGATGCTTTCTCATGGAACCTCTCATGGAATCTACGAGACTACTCCCATTATTTACGGAGGTCGACTCCACCTGGCCTCTACAAGAGGTCTGCGGACCTCCTGAAGCTGAGGCAGAGGCTTCAATTGGTTTATTATTCTACCCTATCTATGGTCCCGTTGTGCCTTACCGTCATATCTACAAGGATTCCTGCTTGAAGGCATGAGGCCACCATACACCCCATACGCTCATGTGCCCTATAGACCCTGCTCCATTTACCAAACTCATTACTACTAAAACAGAGCGTAATTAGCCGATATGGAGTTTTAGTGTGTGTTTCAATAATAAAATGGATATCAATTTGTAAATTTTTTATTTCCCTTGAAGATGGTAACTAATTGTTAGAATTATGGGAAAAATAATACTCATCATAATTGTAATAATAAGATCATCCATGGATAGCACTTGCTGGTCCTGTTCTATGATAACTTAGCTCCTCCGGTATAACGTTACTCTTCGAAACTGATGGTAATAAACGCTGATGAAATTAGCAACGGACAGTAACCTAGGTTTTATAAATATAAAATAAATAACCAGATGGTAGGTATAAGAATGATGAAAGTAACAACAGTGAATTTCATAAAAATTATAATGGTAAAGTATAGTTTGCATTGTTCTTGGTAATATATCTTTCGCTATTTTTTTATTTCGTTTCGGACTTTTTTATCATAGTTATTACTGAACCATTTTCAAAGAAAATGAGCACTAAAATAATCTTGCCATATAATATCGCACAAATTATTGGGCTCAAAAATGCTGGCGGAGCTAAATGATGTCAGCACGTTTAGCCATAGTTGCCCGGAGATATCAGATTAGCAGATACATAATATTTGTCTAGTTCCTTGAATTGCTCTACTTACCAGATGTAAATCGCAAAATTCCCCTCTTTTATATAATACCTAAGGCGTTTCCTTTACTTTAACAGCTTTCGGATACTCTTTGGAAAATCAATTTCCTTTTTTGGGTTCCAATACCTATATTAAGTAGAAGCTACCTGGTTTATGTGTACTTTGCTTCTTCTGTAAGGATTTTCATTGAGAGTAGAATCTAAATAGGAATGACAACTATACAGTTTGCTATAATGATACAGTTAGTAAAAATATATATCATACTAAATTATTTCTTTAAAAGCATCCATTCATACACACAATACAGAATGGCTTTTTTCATATCCGATAATTGATCGAGTATACTGGAAGTTCACGAAAAATCCCTTGAATGAAATTATCAAACGACCCACAGGTCTTAGTTTAGTTCATCATGGGTATCATGTGCACACGACATACCACACAAACACAAACGGCACACAGCATATATTGTGTATGTCTCGATGTCGATCTCTCTCTCTATAATTATATGTATATGTATGTACATATCCACACCAAACACACACACCCAATTACATATATATACAGTACATATATTCATCTCATATATAACATGTATATATGTGAACGATATAATACATATATAATATACATATTATAATGAATACCTGAAATATTCATATATAGATATCTATATATATAGACAGATAGTTATATATATATATATATGATATACATCATATATACCATATCATTACAATATCGGTACACAGGTGATGAGAAGGTAAATGAAAAGAAGACATGAGAAAAAATCTCGAAGGTTACAATCTTTACTCTTATGAAACATAACCGTCACCTCCATTTCTTCATGCTCTGATGCGTGTGCTCCATGCACTCAAGTCGATAGACAAGTATAATAAACTGGTGCGCAAACCGTAACTCACACACACACCTCTCTGTGGCCACAGCAAGTCTCTTTACCCAAGATGACGTATTGGGTAAATAGATTTGCGATTCTTCAATATTTCAATTTCATCTGCAATCTTTTTTTTTGAAAAAAATTCTTTTCAACGTTTCAAACCTCCTGTCCACACCTCACGAAGTAAAATGATTCGCTTTAACTTGACAGTTGTGTATATAAGTATGTACATATATGATTGTACATCACAATAATGTATACTGTATATGTATATATAATTGCATTATAGCTATATTTTCTTATTTTAAATATCTTAAACCGACTAAATTATGACTTTCAGGCATTTGTGCTCTTGGCGGCTACCGTTTTGCGCATTCCGAAGTTTTTTTTGGGAGAAAAAAAAAAAGCGGAGGCGAGCCCAGCTATGCTATCGTTCTAGATACACATCCCATCTTACACAGTATACAGTACCCATCAAATCTATAAGAATCATCGAGGCTGAAGCGGCGCTGAGCCTATTATCGCCATGGTCCATGTAAGGCATTTCAGCGTTCCTGCAAGCTAATACACCCTCCGTTCGTAGCTACCATAGAGAGGTCTGCCGACTGAGCTGATGTTGGGGAGGCCCTTCTGTTGCTTACTCTTCCGCACTTACACCCCAGTTGCACCGTCTACGCTCCTAAGCGTTCACGGGTACCACAGATGTCTCTGAAGCGATGCTTCTCATGGAATCTCGCCTGGATCTACAGCCACACTCCCAATTACTGACGAGGCCCCCAACCATGGGCGCTCTACACGATGTCCGCGGACCCTGAAGCTTGAGGCTTCCACTGGTATTATTCTGCACCTTCTGTGTATGGTCCAGTTGTGCCCTACGGCCGTCATTCTACAGGAGGTCTGCACGAGACCCATCTACCCCATACGCTCTCCGTACACTACAGACCGTTTCTCTTTATCAAACCGTATCTAGGAAGCATGGGAAGGATGAACGTTTAGCCGATATGGAGTTATTGTGTGTTCACTCAGGTAAAAATGTCATCGATTTCTGTATCGAAATTTCCTATAAGCTTACCCAGCTATAGTTATACTTTCTTAAAAAAATAAAACCTAATGCAAATGACTAATTTTGTAAAGAGAACACTGTTAATATTAGTTGACACATAACTTATCTTCTGTTCTATATAATAAATATACTGATATCAGTAATGACACAAAACTATATACAAGAATTGTCCATAATAAAGACAAATGTAGAATATCAATCAACTAATAAAATGATTAATGGTTATAATACTGTAATACGATTACATAATGGTATTGATGTTGATGGATGTGTTATAATATAATAACAACAATAATAATGAAAAACAGCGATAGTAATTAAGATAATAATAAACCAATTCAATCTCAATAATATCAATAATATGGTAATAACAATAAGGATAATAAGTAAGAATGAATTGATGATAATAATAGTAATCAATTATGCATAATGACATAGTACACAATAACCATAATGGTTATACTAGTCTATAATATTATTATTGTATAATATAAAAAAACATTAGCTTAACAGTAACTTTAATAATAATGGTATCACATCACAAGAACAATCATGATGATAATAATGATAATCTAATAATAATATAATACAACTAATACAATCATAATCATTATAATGATTATGATTACAATGAAATGGTAAGAATATTAATGATAATAATAATAAGGATAATGTTACTACTCATAGAGATTGTAAATACATAGTGATTCAGAATAAAAGCTAGTAACAACTATGATAAGAATGATAATGGTAATAAACATAACATAATAACATAACAAAAGCATTAGCAATATAAACAAATAATACGGCAATAAATTTATAACACGAATGGTGATAATAAGAACCATAATAAAATAGATGTGTGAATAATAGGGGCCCTAACAAAAGCAATATTATAAAAGTTATATAAGTGGATGATTGATCAAAAATATTGCATAACTTTAACTTAATTCGTATATAGCCCCATTTCCTATCTTTTTGGTATCCTTGGCTCTTGACTGGCCAGGGCTAGGACTCCTTGGGTTTTTGGCTCAGCCAATTGGGAAACTATCGGTTATGAGACACAGGAGAAGTGCAATTATGGTGTTGCAATATTATAATAATTAATATAATCAGCCGGATAATACGTAAATGGTAATAGTATAAAAAAATTAATGAGAATCACCATTATATATGTGAGTGTGAATCTAATTTTCATAGATGTCCGCACACACATACATAAATATAGTACCTATATGTATACGCACATATTATGTGCTATATATATGTCTAAATAACATATTTATCTTATATTATACACACATATATTACTACATATATACATACAACGCACATACATATATATCTATATATCTCTATCTCTCTTCTCTATATATATACATACACAAACATACATACTTCATATATACATATATGCATATACATAATACATACATCATACACACATACATACACACACACACAAACTCAAACATAAACACACATATACACACACATACACACACACATATACATATATATAAGTACGTAATTATGTATACTATATATAACGATATCCATAGTAACCTTTATCATATATTACTGTAATCATAATAGGAATTATTATTATAGCTTCACTTGTCTACCTTCCTTACAGCGTTCACGGGTACCAGAAGAGGTCTGCTGAAGCTGATGCTTCTCATGGGACCTCTCATGGAATCTACAGCCACACTCCCATTACTTAAAGAGGGCCAGCCGAACCATGGGTCTCTACAAGAGGTTTGGCGTGACCCTGAAGCTGAGGCCGAGGCTTCACTGGTTAGCATTCTGCGCCTTCTTTTTATGGTCCAGTTTGTACCTACAGTCAGGTGTTTACAAGAGGGCTCTGAACTGATTAGAACCATTCCACCTCATACGCTCGAAGGACTACAGACTGTTTCCTCTTTAACCAACTCGATATTACAAAGAATGAGAGGACTTGGTTGATTTAGCCGATAAAGAGTGGTAATTTCAATATGAAAGGAAAATAAGATTTGTGAATTTCTGTTTCACTTGAGGATGTTTTATTCTATAGTTGAATCATGCCAAGCTAAGTTCATGAGAAATTTGATACCATCATAATGTCATCCATGGATAGCACTTACCTGGTGTCTGTGTCTGTTTCTGATGTACCGTAAGTACATTTGACATATTACTGTTAAATTATTCATTGTGATGAAAATACCAATATAATTATTATTATATTAGTCAATACTATAGTTTTTTTATTCCATTTCTTCCAAATAATTTTTTTATATTCTAGTGTGGTGACTGCTTTCTGTTTTCTTTGCTTCTAAATTACCCACGTGTGCAAGAAAAAACTGGTGGTTATCAATCCAATTCGAGGATTTGACAACGCAGTTAGCAAATTGCTCGTTGTGAGG
The DNA here is from genome assembly GCF_015228065.2 of Penaeus monodon. Classification (NCBI taxonomy): domain Eukaryota; kingdom Metazoa; phylum Arthropoda; class Malacostraca; order Decapoda; family Penaeidae; genus Penaeus; species Penaeus monodon. Next base: position 25,436,208 of record NC_051427.1, on the reverse strand, counting down.
TTATGCATGTCGCTTTTTAGCTGTAACAAACGTTAAAATCTCTCTAAACCTAACTAAATCACCGAATTTTCAGGTCGGTATTATATTGCTGGATCACTTTATAACAAAAAGAATCCGTTCAACATGTTTATTTTTGATCTCAAAAAGTACAAATTAATACGAGGATATACAGCAAAAACATAACAGGTACACCTTTGAACACGAATAAATACATGTAATACAGAAACACTCAACCTAAGGTTGATTAATTGCACCTATAGTAACATATGGTTTAACTTTTAAATTTGTTGTAATTACCCCGCAGTTATAACATTATCCGAAGAATGACTACTGTTATCCTGGATAACATTAGTCATCGTTAACATACATTAGAAAATATATACATACACATACATAAATAGGTATATATACATACACAAACATATGTATAATTGTGTGTGCGTATGCACAATTATATATGTGTATAGCACACGACACACATTAATATCATATGTGTGTGTTTATATATATTATATTGAGTGTATCTGCATGTGTGCGGCCTTGCATTTGTGCTTTGCTGCGTGGCGTAGGTTTGTGTGTGCTTATATATATATATAGATTCTATATATATATATATATTATATATATATAATATATATATATATAAGGATCACAACCAATTTGAATACATAATAAGTAGGACATGCAACACACCACACACTACACACACAACGCACACACACACACACACACACACACAACACAACGCACGTATATGTGTATATATGAATGTATATTTGTTGTGGTGTGAGCGTGTGTATATATTATATACAATACATATATATACAATAATTGCTATTTAAATGGATATATTTACATGCATCTATATATATCCTATATATCTATATTATATAGCTTATATTTATATATATGATATACGTGTGTGCACATAAATTGTATATATATTTTTTTACATCGGGTAATATTATGTATTTTATGTATGTGAAACATTCCACATCTCATCCTTGGCTAATGTATATATATCGCGAGAGAGTTGCCGGGTCTATATATATATGTACATGCATGTATATATGTGTAACGGACACACGTTATCTCCATGTATAGAAGTTTTTCACTTTATCATAGTTGCATCTTTAGTGTATTTATTTTATGCATTTTTACAGAAATTCTACTCCTGTGAGAAGACAGTCCCTGATAGCATAAACAAAGAAATGGGAAATAATAATAAAAAAATCTTACTGAAAATAAGCAGCGCTTTCAATTTTAGGCTCTAAGCACTTTCTCATCCACATAAAGGTCACAGACGAGTAGATAAACTGGTGCGCACATAGGAGTTCGCACAACCACAGACTTCTGGTTGTGGGCCCACAAAGTTGCTAGGTCCAAAGATGAAGTTTTGGTAAGAAGATTTGCAATCTTTCAATTTTACCTTGGCAATTTTAAGCGTATTTGTCCTCCACCCATCACAAAATAGTTTCTTTCAATCTTAAATTTGATGTACTCGCACATTTTATTTTTTTCTGACGCATTACCATTATTTAAATACATTCGACATTATTGATTATTATTATTATTATTATTGTCATTATTATTATTAATATTATCATTATTATATGTAACCAGAATAAAATGATTTACAGTTATTTTTCTCCTGCAGCTGCCGTTTGCGCTTCCGAAATTGAGAAGCGAGAGGCGGACCCAGCTATGGCTAATCGTCGTGCATACGTAATCCCAACCCTCCAAGATGACGGGAACCATCGCATCTTCAAAGAGAATCTGCCGATCCTGAAGCGGACACGCTGAACCCTCTTAATCGGTCCACGGGCATGTAAGGCATTTTCAGCGTTTCCTGCAACCTATCACACTCCGTTCGTAGTAACAATAAGAGGTCTCTGGCGACCACTGAGGCTGATTCTGAGCCTTCTGTTGTTTACTCTTTCCGCAACTTACAAACACCAATTCACCCGTCTACGCTCCTTACAGCATTCACGGGTACCACAGAGGTCTGCTGAAGCTGTGCTTCTCATGAACCCCTCATGGAAATCACTACAGACATACTCCCTTTTTTACGGAGAGTCACTCCAGCCATGCCTCTACAAGAGGTCTGCGGACCTGAAGCTGAGGCGAGGGCTTCACCTGGTTATTATTCTACACCTATCATATGGTCCCGTTTGCCTTACAGTCTATCTACAAGAGATCTGCTGAGCTGAGTGCACAACCCTCCACATCATACGCTCATGTGCACTACAGCCCTGCTCCACTTTAACCAATCTGCAGTACTACTAAAACGGAGAGATATTAGCCGATATGGAGTTTTAGTGTGTGTTCAAAAATAAAATGGAATAATACAATTTGTAATTTTTTTATTCCCATTAAGTAGTTAAACTAATAGCTAAATTTTTTTTTTTTAAAAATTGGGGAAATATACTCATCATAATTGCCATATGATCATCATGAATAGCCTTTTGCTGGTTCCCTGTTCTATGAGATTTACTACTCTGATAAAACGTTACTCTTCCGATCTATGGGAATTAACGATGATGATTAGCAACGGACAGTACACTAAGGGTAGTAATGATGTTTAATTGATAATTAATACCAGGGATGATAATAAAAATAATGAAGTAATAACATGAATTTCATAAATTTAATAGTGGTTAAAGTTCATTTAGCAATGTTCTTGCAAGATCAAATCCTTTCTTATTTTTTTGATTTGATTCGTTTCGGGACTTTTCTTAATAGTTTATAACTGACCATTTTCAAAGAAATGCACTAAAATAATCTTGGCCATATAATATCGCACAAACTATTGGCTCAAAAATGCTGCGAGCTAAATGATTCATCACGTTTAGAGCCAATAAGATTGCCCGTGAGATATTCAGATAATAGCTAGATACTCATTATTTGTCTAATTTACTTGGTATTGCTCTATTACCAGAAGTAAAACACAAAATTTCCCCTCATTTAGTTATGATCAAGTAAACGTTCCTTACCTTTAACGGTAACGCTTGTCAGTTACTCTTTGTAAAAAGTCAATGTACTTTTTGGGTTCAATACCTATATAAAGTGGAGCTACCTGTTATGGTACTTTGATTCTCCTGTAAGGATATTCATTGTGATCTAAATCTAGAAATATGAATAACTATAACAGTTGCTATATGATAATGAGAATAATATCAAATACCTAAACAATATTTCTTTAAAGCATCGCATTCATGACACACAATACAGATGGATTTTTTCATATCGAATAATTGTCGAGTATACTGGAAGGTTCACGAAATGTCTGTGAATGAAATTATTCCAAACAGCCCACATTTCTTATGTTTGTATTCATGGGTATCATGCACCACATACCACCCAAACACAATGCCCACACGCATATATTGATATGTATCTATTTCGATCTCTCTCTCTATATACATATACATATTATATGTATAGACATATCCACACCACACCACACACACAATACATATACAGTACATAGTTCATATTCATAGTACATGTAATATGGTGTGGGAAAAAAAACGTACCATAATTATAGATATATATAATATATATATATATATTATATATATATTATATATAATATACAATATATAATACCAGCCCCTACACATTCATGACCATATTATAATATATATATATACATATATAAACACATATCATTTACAATATCGGTAACACAGGTTATAGATAAATAGGAGGAAGAAAATGTGTAAAGAAAAGAAGACATCACAGAAAAAATCCGAAGTCAATACATTTCCGCCTCGTCCGCCATTTAACTCGTTAGTAATCTTTTTTCGCTTATGAAAAATAACCGTCACACTCCATTTCTCATGCTCTGATACGTGTGGCTCCATGTCATCAAGGTCATATGACAAGTATATAATTGGTGCGCAACGTAACTCACACACACACCTCTGTTTGGCCGCAGCAAAGTCTTTCCAAGATGAAGTATTTGGTAAATAGATTTAGCGATCCTTCAATTTTCAATCTTATTCGCAATCTTTCAACGTTTCAAACAATTCCTGTCACCCAACACCCGAAGTAAAGAGTCCTTTTAACGTTGATAGTTGTGTATATAATTATGCACATATATATATATGTACATACACATATATGTATACATGTATATGTATATATATATATATATATTATGTTATAGCTATATATTCTCATTTTAAATATCTAACCGAACTAAATTATGACTTTCAGGCGTTTGCGCTCTTTGTCAGCTACCGTTTGCGCTTCCGAATTGAGAGCGAGAGGCTGAGCCCATCTATGGCCATCGTTCTAGATTACACCATCCCACTTACACAGTATACAAATACCCACTCAATCTAGAGAGATCCAGCAGAGTCCTGAAGCGGACGCTGAGCCCTCTTTATCGCCATGGTTCTGTAAGGCATTTCCGCGTTCCGGGCAGCTATACACCTCCGTTCGTATCTACCATAAGAGGTCTCCGATCCCTGCAGCTGATGGCTGGAGCCTTCTGTTGCTTACTCTTTCGCACTTACACCCAGTTGCACGGAGGATCACCCGTCTACGCTCCTTACAGCGTTCACGGGTACACAAGAGGTCGCTGAAGCCTGATGCCTTCTCATGGATCTCTCTCATGTAATCTACAGCCATCACACTCCCTTACTTACGAGGCCACACCCCCCATGGGCTCTTCAGAGGTCCGCGGACCCTGAAGCTGAGGCTTCCACTGGTTATCATTCTGGCCCTGTGGTATGTATGGTCCAGTTGTGCCCTACGCTCATATCTACAGGGTCTGCACACCATCCTACCCCATACGCTCCCCTCACGACAGACCTGTTTCTCGTTATCACACCGATACTCTAGCATAGGGAAGGACTGAACGATTTAGCTGATATGATCATTGGGGGGGGGGGCGGTGTGTTCAATAAAGTTAAAAATCTCACGATTTCTGTATCTGAAATTCTATAAGTTTACCTAGCGCTAATATTTCTACTTTCTAAAATTAATTCCGATCACTTTTGTAAAGAGAAAACCGGTTTATATTAGCTGACCACTTTAGTTGTCTTCTTTTCTATATATGAATGGAAATACTGATATCCAGTACATGACACACTCTAAAACACATAATTGTCTAATAAAGACAAATGTAGTAATATTAAATAACACATAAAATGATAATTGTTATAATAATGAATAATAACGATTATAATAATGGTATTGATTGTGGATGATGATAGATCACATCATTACAGGTGTTATATAATAATACCACCAATAATAATAACAGCAATGTAATAAAGATGATAATATAAACACAATCTCAACAATATAAATAATAATGGTAATAACAATAAGGATAATATTAATAATGAATGGTGACAATAATCATAGTAATTCCATTATAGCAGTAATGATATTAGTAACAATAATAACAATAATGAGTTATAATAACTATAATACATTATTATTGTAATAATAATGAAAATCTAGCATTAACATACTACAATAATGGATGGTAATACATCACAGTAATAATAATGATGATATAATGCTAATGATGATAATAAGAATACTCTAATAACAACCATAATTAATTAGAATGAATGATGATACTGATAATGAGAAAATAGTGAATGATAATATTATAATGATGTGTACCTATCTAGCATGGAAATAACAGTAATGATAAGAATAACAGCAGTAGTCACACTAGATACTAATTATAATGGTAATAACAATAACAACAATAACAATAACAAAAAGCATTAGCAATTGTAACAAATTAGCAATAAGGCAATAAGTTTAACATGAGTGGGTAATATAACAAAATAATAAAATAAGAATGTTAATAATAGGGCCATAACAAAAACAATAATTAGATAAGTTATATAAGTTAAGATGATGATCAAGAATATTGCATAACTTTTTACTTAAGGTCGTATAGCCCCTTTTCCTATCTTATATCCTTGGCTCTTTGACCGTCCATGGCTGAGGACTCCTTGGGTTTTTGGCTCAACTTTACTTTCGATTGGAAAATATCGGTTATTGAGACACTGGCTAGTTTGAATTATAAGGGATATTGACCTTACTTAGATGTCATATTTATTTTCCTTAAAAGAATAATGTATGTAATAGAGATAATTGCAAGAGAAGTGACAATTATGATGTTGCTAATATTAGTGATAATTAATGTAGCCAAGCTGATAATACGTAAATAGTAATAGGTATAAAAAAAAATTAATGAGAATCACCATGTATATATGTATGTGAATATATTTATATGGATGTCCACACACACTCACATAAATGTAGTACATATATGTATGTGCGCATATATATGTATAATACATATTTATCTCATATTATACACACATATGTATACTACATATATACATACAACGCACACATATATATCTCTATATCTCTAACTATATATATACATACACAGACATTCATAATACATATATACATATATGCGTATAAATAATACATACATCATACACACACACACACACACACAAACGCAAACATAAACACACATATATACATATATATGTACGTATTATGTATATGTATATGTAAATACATACACATAGTAACCTTTTATCATATGATATTTGTATCATAATTGGCATTATTATTATAGATTCACGCGTCCTACTTCTTACAGCGTTTCACGGATACCAGAATAGTCCGCTAATCTGATGCTTCTCGTGGGAGCCCTCTCTGGAATCTACAGCCACACTGCTATTACTTTAAAAGGCAGACCACCATGGGCTCTACAAGAGGTCTGCGGACCCTGAGCTGAGGCCGAGCTTCCACTGGTTATTATTCTGCGCCTTTGTTTATGGTCCAGTTGTAGCTTACAGTTGCTCAAGAGGGCTCTGAAGCTGAGTAGAACCATCCACCTCATACGCTCGAAGAACTACAGACATTTCCTCTTTACCAACCTTCCGATATTACTAAGAATGAGAGGACTTGGTTGTTTAGCCGATAAAGAGTGTTAGTGTTCATAATGAACTGGGAAAATAAGATTTTGAATTTCTGTTCACATTAAGAGATGTTTAATCTAATAGAATCAATGAAAGCTAATATTCATGAGAATTTTGATACCATCATAATGATCATCATGGATAACACGTTACCTGGTTCTGTTCTGCTCTGATGTAACGTATCTTGATAACGTAATATACTTCTTTTGTGCCTATAATGCTAATGCTAATATTAATTGATAATGATATTACACGGACAACACTTCAACATGATATCAAAATGAAGTATAAGAGGTATTTTACAAAAATATAAAAAAAAAGACATTTGACAATATACTGTACTTATTCATTGATGAAAATACAAATATAATTAATTTTAATTACTTAATAATTTCTATTCATTTTACCAAATTTCAGTGTACATCTGTCATTTATTGCTTTCTATGTGTCAAGAAAAGACTGTATTATCATTCAATTCGAAGGATTTGAACACGAGTTACAGATGCTAGACGAGATCGCTACCTTGCGCATACACAATAACAATAAAGCTAGTAAAAAATATGGGGATATTAGCTATTAGTGTCCGTGGTTGTTTGGACAAATTTGATTAACTTTGGTGTGGGCCTTGCAGTCGCACTGATGCCTCCTCTATTTAAATCCAGATTTCATCCCCGCTTGTAGTGAGGTTAAGCCTTTTGCTATTTAAGTAACAAGACGTTAATCTCTCTAAAAACTCTAAAGCACTGAATTTTCGGGTCTGTTTTTAGATTGCGGGATCACTTTCTAATAAAAAGAATCTGTTCAAATGTTTATTTTTTATCTCAAAAAAGTACATAGTAATACTAGGATACTAAGACAAAAAACATACGGGTACACCTTTGAACACAAATAAATACATGTAACTGCAGAAACCTCAACCTAAGGTTTGTATTAATGCCCTATAAGTAAACTATGGTTTACTTTTAAATTTTGTTGTAAATTTCCTCGCAGTTATAACATTATCGGAAGATACTATGTTATCATGGATAATTGTTTCGTTAACATACATTAAAAATATTACTACCATACATAAATATGTATATATACATACACAACTATGTATAAAGTGTGTGTGTGTATCACATGGTATTGTAGGGACACAGACACATATAAAAAACTCATATGTGTGTTTTTTATATAAAATATATATTTTATTAATTTTTTATTATTTAGTGGTAAACTGCATTTGGTGGTGCTTATATTATGTGGTATTATTTTTTTAAAATATTAATAAAATTACGAAGCCCCATATCAAAAACAAAATAAGTGACGCACACACACACACACACACACCCACCAAAACCACACCCCCCCCCCCCCCCCCCCAACCCCAAAACCCAAAAAATTTTTCCCAAAAAAAAACAATATATTTAAAAATTTTTTAATGGGTTTTCTGTCTTATATATTCATATTATACTATATATTATATATTATTTTATATTATATATAATATATTTATATATTTTACTTTAAATTTATAATGTAGTATACTTGTGCCCCTAAAAATGTGTATTTTTTTTACATCGGGTAAAATTTGTATTTTGTATGGAAAACATTACATTTACCCATGGCTGTTTAAAATTAGGAGGAGATTGGGGGGCTATTAAATAATTTTCATGCTGTATAATGGACGGACACATCGTTATCTCAATTTTTAAAGTTTTTCAAATTTATCAAGTTTACCATCTTTATTTTATTTATTTTATCTTTTTTCGGAATTTTTACTCCTGAGATCGTCTGTACCCTAAAAAAAAGAAAAAAGGAAATAAATAA
>NC_051427.1:25412697-25427316 GCF_015228065.2 Penaeus monodon | reverse complement strand
GGCTGTTTAAAATAACTTGTGTAAATAAAGGGAAGATGTCATTTTGTGTTATTTCGTGCCCTGCCTCTCCACGTGGCGTTTCCCTCGTGGTGTTCTGGGACGCTGTGGTGCTCGGTGCCTCTTGGAGCTGTTCAGTGTTCACGACCCTGTGGATAACACGCCGTCTGCCTAGCCTGCCTTGTGTTGGTGGCAGAGAGACGAGGCGGCCGGCGTAACAATAATAATGATAATGATAATAATAATAATAATACCACTAATAACAACCATAATCATTATAATGATAATGATTACAATGATAATGGTAAGAATATTAATGATACTATCAATAATGATAATGTTACTAATCATAGCAATGGTAATAACAGTAGTGATAAGAATAAAAGCAGTAGTAACAACTATGATAAGAATGATAATGGTAATAACAATAACAATAATAACAATAACAAAAGCATTAGCAATATAACAAACAGTAATAACGGCAATAAAATTATAACAGGAATGGTGATAATAAGAACAATAATAAAATAAGAATGTTGTGAATAATAGGGGCCATAACAAAAGCAATAATTATAAAAGTTATATAAGTGAAGATGTGATCAAGAATATTGCATAACTTTTACTTAAGGTCGTATAGCCCCTTTCCTATCTTTAGTATCCTTGGCTCTTGACCGGCCAGGGCTGAGGACTCCTTGGGTTTTTGGCTCAGCTTTACTTTCGATTGGAAAATATCGGTTATTGAGACACTGGCTAGTTTGAATTATAAGGGATATTGACTTTACTTAGATGTCACATTTATTTTCCTTAAAAAATAATGTATGCAATAGAGATAATTACAAGAGAAGTGACAATTATGGTGTTGCTAATATTAATGATAATTAATATAATCAAGCTGATAATACGTAAATGGTAATAAGTATAAAAAAGTTAATGAGAATCACCATGTATATATGTATGTGAATCTATTTTCATAGATGTCCACACACACATATATAACTGTAGTACATATATGTATGTGCGTATATATATGTATAATACATATTTATGTTATATTATACACACATATATATACTACATATATACATACAACGCACATACATATATATCTATATATCTCTATCTATCTATCTCTCTCTCTATCTATCTATCTATCTATATATCTATCTATCTATCTATCTATCTATCTATCTATCTATCTATCTATCTATCTATCTATCTATCTATCTATCTATCTATCTATATACACACAAACATACATACTTCATATATACATATATGCATATACATAATACATACATCATACACACATACATACACAAACACACAAACTCAAACATAAACACACATATACACACACACATATACATATATATAAGTACGTATTATGTATATCTATATGTAAACACATACACATAGTAACCTTTATCATATATATATATATATATATATATATATATATATATATATATATATATATATACTGTAATCATAATAGGAATTATTATAGTAGCTTCACTTGTCTACCTTCCTTACAGCGTCCACGGGTACCACAAGATGTCTGAAGCTGATGGTTCTCATGGGACCTCTCATGGAATCTACAGCCACACTCCCATTACTTAAAGAGGCCAGACCAACCATGGGCTCTACAAGAGGTTTGCGGACCCTGAAGCTGAGGCCGAGGCTTCCACTGGTTATCATTCTGCGCCTTCTGTTTATGGTCCAGTTGTAGCTTACAGTCATGTGTACAAGAGGGCTACTGAAGCTGAAGTAGAACCATCCACCTCATACGCTCGAAGGAACTACAGACATGTTCCTCTTTACCAACCCCGATATTACAAAGAATGAGAGGACTTGGTTGATTTAGCCGATAAAGAGTGTTAGTGTTCAATAATGAAATGGGAAAATAAGATTTGTGAATTTCTGTTTCACATTAGAGATGTTTATCTAATAGTTAGAATCAATGGAGAGTTAATATTCATGAGAAATTTGATACCATCATAATGATCATCCATGGATAACATGTTACTGGTGTCTGTCCTGCTCTGATGTAAAGTAAAGTACATTTGACAATATTACTGGTAAATATATTCATTGTGATGAAAATACAAATATAAGCATAATTATAATTAGTAAATAATTTAATTTTATTCAACTTCTTCCCATTAATATTCTAGGTGTGACATGCTGTCTGTTTTACTATGCTTCTAAATTACCCACTGTGTGCAAGAAAAGACTGGTGTTATCATCCAATTCGAAGGATTTGAACGCAGGTTAGCAAAATTGCTCGTAGTGAGGTTATGCCTGTCGCTTATTTAGCTGTAAACAAGAGGTTAAATCTCTCTAAACCTAACTAAAGCACCGAATTTTCAGGTCTGTATTAGTATTGCTGGATCACTTTGTAACAAAAAGAAATCCGTTCAACATGTTTATTTTTTATCTCAAAAAGTACAAATTAATACTAGGATACTATAGACAAAAAACATACAGGTACACCTTTGAACACAAATAAATACATGTAACTGCAGAAACACTCAACCTAAGGTTTGTATTAATGCACCTATAAGTAACTATGGTTATACTTTTAAAATTTTGTTGTAATTACCCTCGCAGTTATAACATTATCGGAAGATGACTACTGTTATCATGGATAACATTAGTCATCGTTAACATACATTAGAAAATATATACATACACATACATAAATATGTATATATACATACACAAACATATGTATATGTGTGTGTGCGTATGCACATGTGTATATGTGTATGCACACAGACACACATAAATAACTCATATGTGTGTGTTTATATATATATGAGTGAGTGTATCTGCATGTGTGCGTGCTTGCATTTGTGCGTGCATGCGTGCGTAGGTGTGTGTGTGCTTATATATATATATATATATATATATATATATATATATATATATATATATATATATATATATAAGATGCACACCAATATCAATACATAAATAAGTAGACATGCACACACACACACACACACACACACACACACACACACACACACACACACACACACACGCACGTATATGTGTATATATGAATGTATATTTGTGTGTGTGAGCGTGTGTATATATATATACATATATATACATAAATGCATATTTAAATGGATATATGTACATGCATCTATATATATCTATCTATATATATATATACTTATATTTATATATGTATGTATACGTGTGTGCACATAAAAATGTGTATATATATTTTTTACATCGGGTAATATTATGTATTTATGTATGTGAAAAACATGTACACATCTATACCTATGGCTATGTATATATATATAGAGAGAGAGTTGCGGGTCTATATATATATGCACATGCATGTATATATGTGTACGGACACATCGTTATCTCTATGTATATAAGTTTTTCAACTTTATCATAGTTACCATCTTTAATGTATTTATTTTATGCATTTTTACAGGAAATTCTACTCCTGAGAATACAGTCTGATAGCATAAAACAAAGAAAATGGGAAATAATAAAAAAAAAAAATCTTACTGAAAATAAGCAGCGCTTTCGATTTTAGACTCTAAGGCACTTATCTCATCCACATAAAGGTCACAGACGAGTATATAAACTGGTGCGCAAGCAGTAATTCTCACACACACAGACTTCTGTTGTGGCACAACAAAGTTGCTTAGTCAAAGATGAAGTATTTGGTAAGAAGATTTTGCAATCTTTCAATTTTACCTTGGCAATTTAAGCGTATTTGTCTCCACACATCACAAAATAGTTTCTTTCAATCTTAAATTTGATGTCTAGCACATTTATTTTTTTTAACCATTACCTTATTAAATACATTCGACATTATTATTAAATATATTATTATTTATTATTATTATTATTATTATTATTATTATATGTAACCAGAATAAAATGATTTTCAGGCATTTGTGCTCCTGGCAGCTGCCGTTTGCGCTTCCGAAGTTGAGAAGCGAGAGGCGGAGCCCAGCTATGGCTATCGTCGTGCATACGTAATCCCAACCTCCACAGGATACGGGAACCATCGAATCTACAAGAGATCTGCCGAGCCTGAAGCGGACGCTGAGCCCTCTTATCGTCACGGTCATGTAAGGCATTTCAGCGTTCCTGCAACCTATACACACTCCGTTCGTAGTTACCATAAGAGGTCTGCCGATCCTGAAGCTGATGCTGAGCCTTCTGTTGTTTACTCTTCCGCATCTTACACACCAACTGCACCCGTCTACGCTCCTTACACATTCACGGGTACCAAAGAGGTCTGCTGAAGCTGATGCTTCTCATGGAACCTCTCATGGAATCTACAGACATACTCCCATTATTTACGGAGGTCACTCCAACCATGGCCTCTACAAGAGGTCTGCGGACCCTGAAGCTGAGGCAGAGGCTTCAACTGGTTATTATTCTACACCTATCTATGGTCCCGTTGTGCCTTACAGTCATATCTACAAGAGATCTGCTGAAGCTGAGGCACAACCATCCACCCCATACGCTCATGTGCACTACAGACCTGCTCCACTTTACCAAACTCAGTACTACTAAAACGGAGAGATATTAGCCGATATGGAGTTTTAGTGTGTGTTCAATAATAAAATGGAATAATACAATTTGTATTTTTTTATTTCCCATTAAAGATAGTTAACTAATAGCTAGAATTAATGGAAAAATAATACTCATCATAATTGTAATATGATCATCCATGGATAGCACTTTGCCTGGTTCCTGTTCTATGAGATTTAGCTCACCCTGATATAACGTTACTCTTCGAAACTTATGGTAATAACGCTGATGAAATTAGCAACGGACAGTAACACTAAGGGTAGTAATGAGGTTAATATTGATAATAAATAACCAGATGATAATAAAAATGATGAAAGTAACAACGGTGAATTTCATAAAATTTATAATGGTTAAAGTTCATTTAGCAATGTTCTTGGCAAGATATCTTTTCTATCTTTTATTTGATTTCGTTTTCGGACTTTTCTTAATAGTTATTACTGGACCATTTTCAAAGAAAATGCACTAAAATAATCTTGCCATATAATATCGCACAAACTATTGGGCTCAAAAAATGCTGCGGAGCTAAATGATGTCAGCACGTTTAGCCAATAAGATTGCACCGTGAGATATCAGATATAGCTAGATACATAATTATTTGTCTAATTTACTTGGTATTGCTCTACTTACCAGAAGTAAAACCAAAATTCCCCTCTTTTAGTTATGATAACTAAGCGTTCCTTACCTTTAACAGCTGTCAGATTACTCTTTGGAAAAAGTCAATTTACTTTTTGGGTTCAATACACTATATTAAAGTGAAGCTACCTGGTTATGTGTACTTTGATTCTCTGTAAGGATATTCATTGTGATAGAATCTAAATAGGAATAAACTATACAGTTGCTATAATGATACAGTTGGTAAGAATAATGATATCAATACTAAACAATATTTCTTTATAGCATCACATTCATACACACAATACAGAATGGCTTTTTTCATATCCGAATAATTGATCGAGTATACTGGAAGTTCACGAAATGTCCTGTGAATGAAATGATTACAAACAGACCCACATTTCTTATGTTTAGTATTATCATGGGTATCAGTGCACACACATACACACACAAACACAAACGCACACGCATATATTGAATATGTATCTATTTCGATCTCTCTCTATATATACATATATATTATAATGTACAACACATACACAAACATATATTCATATTCATATGTACATGTATATATGTGAACGTACATAATATATATATATATATATATATATATATATATATATATATATATATATATATATAATATACATATATATACCAACACCTACACATTCATACATATATAATATATATAATACATACATATATACACACATATCATTTACAATATCGGTAACACAGGTTATAGATCAATAAGGAATGAAGAAATGTGTAAAAGAAAAGAAGACATGAGAAAAAATCCGAAAGGTGAATACATTCCGCCTCGTCGCCATTTACTCGTTAGTAATCTTTTTCGCTTATGAAAAATAACCGTCACCTCCATTTCTCATGCTCTGATACGTGTGCTCCATGCACATCAAGGTCATAGACAAGTATATAAACTGGTGCGCAAACAGTAACTCACACACACACCTCTGTTGTGGCCACAGCAAAGTCGCTTTACCCAAGATGAAGTATTTGGTAAATAGATTTAGCGATCCTTCAATATTTCAATCTTTATTCAGCAATCTTTCAAACGTTTCAAACATTCCTGTCCACACACCACGAAGTAAAATGATTCCTTTTAACGTGACAGTTGTGTATATAATTATGTACATATATGTATGTACATACACACATATATGTATACATGTATATGTATATATATATTATATTATAGCTATATATCCTCATTTTAAATATCTAACCGAACTAAATTATGACTTTCAGGCGTTTGTGCTCTTGGCGGCTACCGTTTGCGCTTCCGAAGTTGAGAATCGAGAGGCGGAGCCCAGCTATGGCTATCGTTCTAGATACACAATCCCATCTTACACAGTATACAATACCCATCAAATCTATAAGAGATCTGCAGAGCCTGAAGCGGACGCTGAGCCCTCTTATCGCCATGGTTATGTAAGGCATTTCAGCGTTCCTGCAAGCTATACACACTCCGTTCGTAGCTACCATAAGAGGTCTGCCGATCCTGAAGCTGATGCTGAGCCTTCTGTTGCTTACTCTTCCGCAACTTACACCCCAGTTGCACCCGTCTACGCTCCTTACAGCGTTCACGGGTACCACAAGAGGTCTGCTGAAGCTGATGCTTCTCATGAAATCTACAGCCACACTCCCATTACTTACGGAGGCCACTCCAACCATGGCCTCTACAAGAGGTTCGCGGACCCTGAAGCTGAGGCTTCCACTGGTTATTATTCAATACCTGTGTATGGTCCAGTTGTGTCCTACGGCCATCATATCTACAGGAGGTCTGCACACCCATCCACTCCATACGCTCCCGTGCACTACAGACCTGTTTCTCTTTATCAAACCCGATACTACTAAGCATGGGAAGGACTGAACGATTTAGCCGATATGGAGCATCGGTGTGTTCAATAAAGATAAAAATGTCAGCAATTTTATAGGAATTTCAGTATCTGAAATTCCTATAAAATTACCCAGCTAATAGTTATACTTTCTTTTAAAAAAGTAAAAAACTAATGCACATCACAATCTTGTAAAGAGAAACTGTTAATATTAGCTGACACATTAGTTGTCTTCTGTTCTATATATGAATGGAAATACTGATATCAGTAAATAACACTTTAATACAATAACTGTCATAAAAAGACAAATGTAGTAATATCAATAACAACAATAAAATGATAATGGTTATAATAATGATAATAACGATTATAATAATGGTATTGATGATGATGATAAAAAATAATTACAGGTGTAATAATAATAATAACAACAATAATAATAACAGCGATAGTAATAAAGATGATAATAATAATAACACCAATCTCAACAATATCAATAACAGTGGTAATAACAATAAGGATAATATTAATAATGAATGATGAATAAAAGTCACAGACAAGTATATAAACGTGTGCAAGTAGCAATTCTCACACACACACTTCTGTTATGGCACAACAAAGTTGCTTAGTCAGAGATGAAGTTTTTGGTAAGAGATTTTGAAATTTTTAATTTTTCCCTGGAAGTAAACAATTTTTCCCCAATTTTCTCGTGTCCACACATCACAAAATAATATCTTTCAGTTTTAAATTTTGTGTCTAGCACACTTAGTTTTAACCCAAACCCCTATACAAGAATAATTCGCGTTATTTATTAATTATATCATCATTTTCATAAATATAAACCAGAAAAAAATTTTTTCAGGCATTTGTACCCGGGGGCAGTGTCGTTGGTTCCGAATTGAGAAGGAGAGGCGGAGCCCAGCTATGGTTATCTTTGTGATACTAACCCCAAACCCTCCACGGATAGGGGAACCCGAATCTACAAGGATTACGAGCCTGAAGGGACGCTGACCTTTATCCCCTGGCATGAAAAGGCTTTCAGCGTTCGAAACCCTTTACACACCCCTTTTGTAGTTACCATAAGAGGTTCCCGACCGAAGCTGATGCTGAGCCTTTGTTATTCCCTTTCCCACAATTTTACACCCCAACTGCCCCCCTTTTTACGGTCCTTACAGTCCCGCAAGAGGTCTGCTAAAAAAAAGTGAGTTCTCAGGGAAAACCTCTCAGGAATTTACAGGCCCTACACAGAGGCTTCAATGGTTTTTATTCTACCCTATCTATGGTCCCTTTGTGCCTTACAGTCATTCTAAAAGAGATCGTGAAGCTGGGCAAAACCACCACCCCCATACGTCATGTGAAACTACGACCTGTTCCTTTTTACAATTCGTATTAAAAAAGGAGGGGAATTAGCCGATATGGAGTTTTAGTGTTGTTTCAGTAATAAAAGGGAAAATAAAATTTTGTAATTTTTATTTCCATTAAAAGGGAAAAACCTAATAGCTAGAATTAAGGAAAAAAAAATAAAATCATAAAATTTTAAAAATAAGATGATCATCCATGGATAGCACTTTGCCCGGTTTCGTTCTTGAGACTTAGCCCCCTCTGATATAACGTTTCTTCGAACTTATGGAATAACGTGATGAAATTAGCAAAGGACAGTAACATAAGGGGGAATGTGGTTAAATATTAATAAAAAACAACCAGATGGTAATAAGAATAATGAAAGTAACAACAGTGAATTTCATAAAAAATTATAATGGTTAAAGTATAATTAGCAATGTTCATGAGAAGATATCTTTTCTTTTTTTTTATTTGATTTCGTTTTCGGGCTTTTTATCATAGTTATTACTGGACCATTTTCAAAGAAAATGCACTAAAATAATCTTGCCATATAATATCGCACAAATTATTGGGCTCAAAAAATGCTGCGGAGCTAAATGATGTCAGCACGTTTAGCCAATAAGATTGCACCGTGAGATATCAGATATAGCTAGATACATAATTATTTGTCTAATTTACTTGGTATTGCTCTACTTACCAGAAGTAAAACCAAAATTCTCCTCTTTTAGCTATGATAACTAAGCGTTCCTTACCTTTAACAGCTGTCAGATTACTCTTTGGAAAAAGTCAATTTAATTTTTGGGTTCAATACACTATATTAAAGTGAAGCTACTGGTTATGTGTACTTTGATTCTCTGTAAGGATATTCATTGTGATAGAATCTAAATATGAATAAACTATACAGTTGCTATAACGATACAGTTAGTAAGAATAATGATACCAATACTAAATATTTCTTTAAAGCATCACATTCATACACATAATACAGAATGGCTTTTTCATATCCGAATAATTGAACGGGTATACTGGAAGTTCACGAAATATCCTGTGAATGAAATGATTCCAAACAGACCCACAGGTCTTATGTTTAGTATCATCATGGGTATCAGTGCACACACATACACACACAAACACAAACGCACACGCATATATTGTATATGTATCTATTTCGATCTCTCTCTATATATACACATATATATTATATGTATGTACATATCCACACCACACACACACACACAAATACATATACATACATATATTCATACTCATATATACATGTAAATATGTGAACGTATATAATACATATATAATATACATATATATAATAATACCTACATATTCATACATATATATACATACATATACACACACATATCATTTACAATATCGGTAACACAGGTGGAATGAAGAAAGTGTAAAAGAAAAGAAGACATGAGAAAAAATCCGAAAGGTGAATACATTCCGCCTCGTCGCCATTTATACGTTTAGCAATTCTTTTCACTTATGAAAAATAACTGTCACCTCCATTTCTCATGCTCTGATGCGAGTGCTCCATGCACATCAAGGTCATAGACAAGTATATAAACTGGTGCGCAAACAGTAACTCACACACACACACCTCTGTTGTGGCCATAGCAAAGTCGCTTTACCCAAGATGAAGTATTTGGTAAATAGATTTAGCAATTCTTCAATATTTCAATTTTCATTCTGCAATCTTTAAATCTTTCAAACGTTTCAAACACTCCTGTCCACACCTCACGAAGTAAAATGATTCGCTTTAACATGACAGTTATGTATAAAAGTATGTACATATATGTATGTACATACACATATATGTATACATGTATATGTATATATATTACATTATAGCTATATTTTCCTTATTTTAAATATCTTACCGAACTAAATTATGACTTTCAGGCATTTGTGCTCTTGGCGGCTACCGTTTGCGCATCCGAAGTTGAGAAGCGAGAGGCGGAGCCCAGCTATGGCTATCGTTCTAGATATACAGTCCCATCTTACACAGTATACAATACCCACCAAATCTATAAGAGATCAGCAGAGCCTGAAGCGGACGCTGAGCCCTCTTATCGCCATGGTTATTTAAGGCATTTCAGCGTTCCTGCAGCTCATACACACTCCGTTCGTAGCTACCATAAGAGGTCTGCCGATCCTGAAGCTGATGCTGAGCCTTCTGTTGCTTACTCTTCCGCAACTTACACCCCAGTTGCACCCGTCTACGCTCCTTACAGCGTTCACGGGTACCAAGCTGATGCTTCTCATGGAATCTCTCATGGAATCTACAGCCACACTCCCATTACTTACAGAGGCCACTCCAACCATGGGCTCTACAAGAGGTCCGCGGACCCTGAAGCTGAGGCTTCCACTGGTTATTATTCAACATCTGTGTATAGTCCAGTATTGCCCTACGGCCATCATATCTACAGGAGGTCTGCACACCCATATACCCCATACGCTCCCGTACACTACAGACCTGTTTCTCTTTATCAAACCCTATACTACTAAGCATGGGAAGGACTGAACGATTTAGCTGATATGGAGCCATTGTGTGTTCAATAAAGGTAAAAATGTCATCGATTTCTGTATCTGAAATTCCTATAAGATTACCCAGCTAATAGTTATACTTTCTTAAAAAGAAGTAAAAAACTAATGCAAATGACAATTTTGTAAAGAGAAACTGTTAATATTAGCTGACACATTAGTTATCTTCTGTTCTATATATGAATATACTGATATCAGTAAATGACACACTATAATACAATAATTGTCATAATAAATACAAATGTAGTAATATCAATAACAACAATAAAATGATAATGGTTATGATAATGATAATAACGATTATAATAATGGTATTGATGATGATGATGATAACAATAATTACGGGTGTTATAATAATAATAACAACAATAATAATAACAGCGATAGTAATAATAATAGTAATCAATTATAGCAGTAATGATAATAGTAACAACAATGACAATAATGAGTTATAATAACTATAATCATTATTATTGTAATAATAAGAAAAACATTAGCATTAACAGTAACTACTAATAATGTTGGTAATAACATCAACAAGAACAATAATGATGATAATAATGATAATGATAATAATAATAAAATACCACTAATAACAACCATAAACATTATAATGATAATGATTACAATGATAATGATAAGAATATTAATGATAATATTAATAATGATAATGTTACTAATCACAGCAATGGTAATAACAGTAGTGATAAGAATAAAGGCAGTAGTAACAACTATGATAAGAATGATAATGGCAATAACAATAACAATAATAACAATAACAAAAGCATTAGCACTATAACAAAGAGTAATAACGGCAATAAAATTATAACAGGAATAGTGATAATAAGAACAATAATAAAATAAGAATGTTGTGAATAATAGGGGCCATAACAAAAGCAATAATTATAAAAGTTATATTAGTGATGATGTGATCAAGAATATTGCATAACTTTAACTTAAGGTCGTATAGCCCCTTTCCTATCTTTAGTATCCTTGGCTCTTCATCGGCCAGGGCTGAGGACTCCTTGGGTTTTTGGCTCAGCCAAATTGGAAAATATCGGTTATTGAGACACTGGCTAGTTTGAATTATAAGGGATATTGACTTTACTTAGATAGTCATATTTATTTTCCTTAAAAAATAATGTATGTAATAGAGATAATTACAAGAGAAGTGACAATTATTGTGTTGCTAATATTAATGATAATTAATATAATCAAGCTGATAATACGTAAATGGTAATAAGTATAAAAAAAATAATGAGAATCACCATGTATATATGTATGTGAATCTATTTTCATAGATGTCCGCACACACATAAATAAATGTAGTACATATATGTATACGCACATATGTATGTGCGTATATATATGTATAATACATATTTATCTTATATTATACACATATATATATACTACATATATACATACAACGCACATACATATATATCTATATATCTCTCTCTATATATACATATACAAACATACATACTTCATATATACATATATGCATATACATAATACATACATCATACACACATACATACACACACACACACACAAACTCAAACATAAACATACATATACACACACATACACACACACACACACACACACACACACACACACACACACACACACACACACACACACACACACACATATATATATATATATATATATATATATATATATATGTATATATATATAAGTACGTATTATGTATATTTATATGTAAACACATACACATAGTAACCTTTATCATATATATATACTGTAATCATAATAGGAATTATTATTATAGCTTCACTTGTCTACCTTCCTTTCAGCGTTCACGGGTACCACAAGAGGTCTGCTGAAGTTGATGCTTCTCATGGGACCTCTCATGGAATCTACAGCCAAAATCCATTTTAAAGAGGCCAGACCAACCATGGGCTCTACAAGAGGTTTGGGGGCCCCTTGAAGTGAGGCCGAGGCTTCCACTGGTTTATTTTCTGGCCTCTGTTAATGGTTCCATTTGTACCTTACAGTCATGTCTACAAGAGGGTACTGAAGCTGAAGTAGAACCATCCCTCATACGTGAAGGAATTACAGACATGTTCCTTCTTTACCAACCCCGAATTTACAAAGAATGAGAAGGACTGGTTGATTTAGCCGATAAAGAGTGTTAGTGTTCAATAATGAAATTGGGGAAAAATAAGATTTGTAAAATTTCTGTTTCACATTAGAGATGTTATCTAATAGTTAAAATCAAGAAAATTCAATATTCATGAGAATTTGATACATCATAATGATATCCATGGAAAAAACACGTTACCTGGTGTCTGTTTGCTCTGATGTAATTTAAAGTACATTTGAACAATATTTATGGTAAAAAATTATATTCAATTGTGATGGAAAATACAAAATAATTATATATAATATTAAAAAAATTTAGTTGATTAAATGTCTTCCATTAGTATTCAGGTGTGGACTGCGGGTTGGGTTTTATTTGTTCAAATTCCCACTTGTGCCAAGAAAAGACTGTGTTATCATCCAAAATTCAAGGATTGAACGCAGGTAGCAAAATGCTCGTAGTGAGGTTATGCCTGTCGCTTATTTAGCTGTAAACAAGACGTTAAATCTCTCTAAACCTAACGAAAGCACCGAATTTTCAGGTCTGTATTAGTATTGCTCGATCACTTTATAATAAAAAGAAATCCGTTCAACATGTTTATTTTTGATCTCAAAAAGTACAAATTAATACAGGATACTACATACAAAAAAAATATACAGGTTTCACCTTGAACACAAATAAATACATGTAACTGCAGAAACAATTAACCCAAGGTTGTATTAAGGGATCTAAAGTTACTAGGTTAACTTTTAAATTTTGTTGTAATTTCCCTCGCAGTTATAACATTATCGGAAGAGACTACTGTTCATGGATAACATTAGTCATCGTTAACATACATTAGAAAATATATACATACACATACATAAATATGTATATATACATACACAAACATATGTATATGTGTGTGTGCGTATGCACATGTGTATATGTGTATGCACACAGGCACACATATAAATAACTTATTGTGTGTGTTATAT
Organism: Penaeus monodon; assembly: GCF_015228065.2. NCBI lineage: Eukaryota > Metazoa > Arthropoda > Malacostraca > Decapoda > Penaeidae > Penaeus > Penaeus monodon. Next base: position 25,413,274 of record NC_051427.1, on the reverse strand, counting down.
ATATATATATTTAGTGAGTGTATCTGCATGTGTGCGTGCTGGCATTTGGTGCGTAGGTGTGGTGTGGCTTAATATATATATTATATATATATAATAATATAGTAAATAAATAAATATACGAATGCCCCCACACACAAACAAAACACAACACACACACCCCACCCCAGCACGGATATGTGTATATAAGAATGTATATTTGTGGTGTGAGCGTGGTTTTTATATATATATATAATATATTTTAAAATAATAAAAATATTAAATACATATAATACATAAACCTATTTTAAATGTATATATGACATATTCTATATATATATATATATATATATATATATATATATATATATATATATATATATTATATACTTATATTTATATATGTATGTTTACGTGTGTTCACATAAAAATGTGTATATATATTTTTTACAATCTGTTAATATTATGTATATATGTATGTGAAAAAATGTACACATCTATACCTATGGCTATGTAATATTAGGAGGAGAGTTTAAAACTTACCCTAGTTACCATCTTTATTGTATTTATTTATGCATTTTACAGGAATTACTCTGAGAAA
>NC_051427.1:25401067-25412597 GCF_015228065.2 Penaeus monodon | reverse complement strand
CTTTTATTAATGATAATTTTTCTATATATATATAAAATAAAAAATATAAAAAAAAAAACAAAAACACACACACCTACGCACGCATGCACGCACAAATGCAAGCACGCACACATGCAAAATACACTCAATCTATATATATAAAACACCACATATGATTATTTATGTGTGTCTGTGTGCATACCCCATAACACATGTGCTTTACGCACACACAAATATACATAGTTTGTGATGTATATATACATATTTATGTATGTGTATGTATATATTTTCTAATGTATGTTAACGATGACTAATATTATCCATGATAACAGTAGTCATCTTCCGATAATGTTAAAAACTGCGAGGGTAATTACAACAAAATTTAAAAGTATAACCATAGTTATTGATAGGTGCATTAATACAAACCTTAGGTTGAGTGTTTCTGCATTTACATGTATTTATTTGTGTTCAAAGGTGTACCTGTATGTTTTTTGTCTGTAGTATCCTAGCATTAATTTGTACTTTTTGAGATAAAAAATAAAACATGTTGAACGGATTTCTTTTCGTTACAAAGTGATCCAGCAATACTAATACAGACCTGAAAATTCGGTGCTTTAGTTAGGTTTAGTGAGATTTAACCTCTTGTTTACAGCTAAATAAGCGACAGGCATAACCTCACTACGACCAATTTTGCTAACCTGCGTTCAAATCCTTCGAATTGGATGATAACACCAGTCTTTTCTTGCACACAGGGGGAAATTTTAGAAGCATAGTAAAACAGACAGCATGTCACACCTAGAATATTAATGGGAAGAAGTGAATAAAATTAAATTATTTACAAATTAAATTATGATTATATTTGTATTTTCATCACAATGAAAATTTTTACCAGTATATTGTCAAATGTACTTTACGTTACATCAGAGCAGAACAGACACCAGGTAAACATGTTATCCATGGATGATATTATGATGGTATCAAATTTCTCATGAATATTAACTCTCCTTTATTTTAACTATTAATAAAAAAATCTCTAATGTGAAACAGATATTCACAAATCTTATTTTTCCATTTCATTATTGAACACTAACATCTTTATCGGCTAAATCAACCAAGTCCTCTCATTCTTTTAATATCGGGGTTGGTAAGAGGAACATGTCTGTAGTTCCTTCGAGCCCTATGAGGTGGATGGTCTACTTTAGCTTCAGTAGCCCTCTTGTAAAACAGACTGTAAGGTACAACTGGACCATAAACAGAAGGCGCAGAATGATAACCAGTGGAAGCCCCCGGCCTCAGCTTCAGGGTCCGCAAACCCCCTTTTTAGAGCCCATGGTTGGTCTGGCCTCTTTAAGTAATGGGAGGTGGGCTGTAGATTCCATGAGAGGTCCCATGAGAACCATCAGCTTTAGACCTCTTGTGGTACCCGTGAACGCTGTAAGGAAGGTAGACAAGTGAAGCTACTATAATAATTCCTATTATGATTACAGTATATATATATGATAAAGGTTACTATGTGTATGTGTTTACATATAGATATACATAATACGTACTTATATATATGTTTATGTGTGTGTGTATGTGTGTGTATATGTGTGTTTATGTTTGAGTTTGTGTGTATGTATGTGTGTATGATGTATGTATTATGTATATGCATATATGTATATATGAAGTATGTATGTTTGTGTGTATATACAGATAGATAGATAGATAGATAGATAGATAGATAGATAGATAGATAGATAGAGATATATAGATTTTATAATTATATATTAATAATATGTATTATACATATATATACGCACATACATATATGTACTACAGTTATATATGTGTGTGTGGACATCTATGAAAATAGATTCACATACATATATACATGGTGATTCTCATTAACTTTTTTATACTTATTACCATTTACGTATTATCAGCTTGATTATATTAATTATCATTAATATTAGCAACACCATAATTGTCACTTCTCTTGTAATTATCTCTATTGCATACATTATTTTTTAAGGAAAATAAATGTGACATCTAAGTAAAGTTAATATCCCTTATTATTCAAACTAGCCAGTGTCTCAATAACCGATATTTTCCAATCGAATTTAAAGCTGAGCCAAAAACCCAAGGAGTCCTCAGCCCTGGCCAGTCAAGAGCCAAGGATACAAAAGATAGGAAAGGGGCTATACGACCTTAAGTAAAAGTTATGCAATATTCTTGATCACATCATCACTTATATAACTTTTATAATTATTGCTTTTGTTATGGCCCCTATTATTCACATTCTTATTTTATTATTGTTCTTATTATCACTATTCCTGTTATAATTTTATTGCCGTTATTACTGTTTGTTATATTGCTAATGTTTTAGTTATTGATATTATTGTTATTGTTATTACCATTATCATTATTATCATAGTTATTACTACTGCTTTTATTCTTATCACTACTGTTATTACCATTGCTATGATTAGTAACATTATCATTATTAATATTATCATTAATATTCTCACCATTATCATTGTAATCATTATCATTATAATGATTATGGTTGTTATTAGTGGTATTATTATTATTATCATTATCATTATTATCATCATTATTGTTCTTGTTGATGGTATTACCAACATTATTATTATGTTAATGCTAAGTTTATAGTTATTATTACTCATTATTGTCATTGTTGTTACTATTATCATTACTGCTATAATTGATTACTATTATTATCATCATTCATTATTAATATTATCCTTATTGTTATTACCATTATTATTGATATTATTGAGATTGGTGTTATTATTATCTTAATTACTATCGCTGTTATTATTATTGTTATTATTATTATAACACCTATAATTATTGTTATCATCATCATCATCAATACCATTATTATAATCGTTATTATCATTATTATAACCATTATCATTTTATTGTTGTTATTGATATTACTACATTTGTCTTTATTATGACAATTATTGTATTATAGTGTGTCATTTACTGATATCAGTATATTCATTTATAGAACAGAAGATAACTAATGTGTCAGCTAATATTAACAGTTTCTTTTACAAAATTGTCATTTGCATTAGTTTTTTACTTCTTTTTAAGAAAGTATAACTTTTAGCTGGGTAATCTTATAGGAATTTCAGATACAGAAACGATGACATTTTACCTTTTTTGAAACAAAAAGGCCCAAAACGGCTAAATGTTCAGTCCTTTCCAGTTAGTAATGGTTTTTGATAAAAGAAAAAGGTCTGTAGGTACGGGAGCGTAGGGGGGAAGGGGTCGGGACCTCCTGTAGATTAGGGCCCCTGGGGACAACTGGCCATAACAGAAGGGCGAATAAAAACCAGGGGGAAGCCTAGCTTCGGGTCGCGGACCTTTTGTAGACCCCCTGGTTGGAGGGCCTTGTAAGTAAGGGGAGTAGGGCTGTAGATTCCATGAAAATTTCCCAGGAAAAGCATCACTTAGCAGACCTCTTGTGGTACCAAAACGCTGTAAGGAGCGAGAGGGGAAATTGGGGTTTAAGTTGGGGAAAGAGTAAGAAAAAAGAAGTCAGTCGCTTCGGATGGGCAGCCCCTCTTAGGGTAGCTACGAAGGAGTGTGTATAGTTGCAGGAACGCTGAAATGCCTTACATGCCCGGCGAAAAGAGGGCTCGCGTCCGCTTCAGGCTCTGCTGATCTTTGTAGTTTTGGTGGGTTGTAACTGTGTAAGGGGGATTGTGTACTAGAACGATAGCCATAGCGGGCCCGCCTCTCTTTTCTCAATTTCGAATGCGCAAACGGTAGCCCCCAAAAGCGCACAATCCCTAAAAGTCTAATTTTGTTCGGTAAGATTTTAAAAAATAAGGAAAATAAGCTATAATGCAATATAATAAATAATGTATACATATTTGTGTATGTACATACATTTTTAATTTTTAATTTTTATATACACAACTGTCACGTTAAAGCGAATCATTTTACTTCGGAGGGTGGACGGAGTGTTTGAAACGTTTAAAAGTTTTAAAAAGATTGCAGAATGAAAATTAAAATTTTGAAGAATCGCAAAATTTTCTATTTACAAATACTTCATCTTGGGTAAAAAAGGGATTTTGCTGTGGCCACAACAAGGTGTGTGTGGGTTCTGTTTGCGCACCGTTTTATAACTTGCTTGACCTTTGATGTATGGAGCCACACGCTCAGAGCTGAAAAATGGAGGTGACGGTTATTTTATAAGAAAAAGATTCTAACCTTTCGGTTTTTTTTCTCACTTTCTTTCATTTCACTTTCTTCTTTCCCACCGGGGTTTTCCGAATTGTAAATGATATGTGAATATGTTGTATATAATTGTAGAAATTAGGTTTATTATAATTTATTTATTTGTTTATATACTTTCAATATACAGTTTATGAGTATAAATTTTGTATGTAATTATTTGTGTGTGTGTGTTTGTGGTATGGATATTAATACATTAATTATATGTATATATAGAGAGAGATCGAAATAGAACATACACAATTATGCTGTGCTTTTGGGTTTTTGGTGGATGTGTGTCCCCTGATCCCCATGATGATACAAAACATAAGCCCTGGGGGTCTGTTTGAAATAATTCATTCACAGGATGTTTCGTGAACTTCCAGTATACTCGATAAATTATTCGGATATAAAAAAACCATTCTATTTTGTGTGTAGAATGTGATGCTTTAAAAAAATTTTTAGTATTGATATCATTATTCTTACTAATGTATCTTTTATAGCAACTTATATTTTTTTCCATTGTTCTATCACAATGAATTCCTTACGGGAAAACAAAGTACACAAAACCCGGGTGCTTGATTTAATATAGTGTATTGGAACCCAAAAAAAGAAAATTGATTTTTTTCCAAAGAGAATCCACAGTTTTAAAAGGAAAGGAAGCTTATTTATCAAAACTAAAAGGGGGGAATTTTTGGATTTACTTCTGGTAAGTAGAGCATATCAAGTAAATTATAGAAAAAATTAGTACAGTATATTGATATTCAGGGTGCATTATTATTGGCAAAACGTGCGCATCATTTGTCCGCATTTTTTTTGACCCCAAAAATTTGTGGGTATTATATGGAAGATTTTTTATGTTTTTTTCTTTGAAAAGGTTCAGTAAAAACTATATAAAAGCCGAAAACGAAAAAAAAAAAAATAAAAAAGATATCTTGCAAAAAACAATGTAAATAACTTTAACCTTACTTTTTTTTATGAATTCACTGTTTTTATTTCATCATTTTATTACCATCTGGTTATTTTTTTTTTAATTTAACCTCATGACTCCCCTTAGTGTTACTGTCCGTTCTAATTCATCAGCTTTTTACCATAATTTGAAGAGAAAACGTTATATCCGGTGAGCTAAGTCTCATAGAAAGGACCAGGAAAATGCATCCATGGTGATCTTTTTATTACAATTATAGAGTATTTTTTTTTCCTTTAATTTCTAGCTTTTATTTACCATCAATGGGAAAAAAAATTTACAATTGTTTATTCCATTTATTAATGAACACACACAAAAACTCCACATGGGCTTATCTCCCCGATTTAGTAGTACTGGTTTGGAAAAGGGGGAGCAGGTCTGTAACCATGACGTATGGGGGAGGGTTGTGCCTCAGTTTCAGCAGATCTCTTGAATTGAGAAAGGGCACACGGGACCATAGTAGGGTAGAATAAAAACATTTGAACCCTTTTGCCTCGCTTCAGGGCCCGAACCTTTTTGTAGGGGCCCCAGGGGGTTGGGTGACCTCCGAAAAAATGGGAGTATGTCTGAGTTTTCCATGAAGTTCCATGAAAAGCATCAGCTTCAGCAGACCTCTTGTGGTCCCCGTGAAGCGTAAGGGGGGTAGAGGGGTCAGTTGGGTGTAAATGCGGAAGATAAAAAACAGAAGGCTTAGCATCAGCTTGAGGATCGGCAGACCTCTTATGGAAAAAACTAGAAGGAGTGGTAAAGTTGCGGGAAACGCTGAAATGCCTTACATGACCATAACGATAAAGGGTCAGCGTCCGCTTCAGGCTGGGCAATCTCTTGTAATTCAGGGTTCCCGTATCCTGTGGGTTGGGATTACGTATGCACACGATAGCCATAGCGGGCTCCGCCTCTCGTTTCTCAATTTTCGGAAGCGCAAAGGGCGTTGCCAGGATTTAAAAAGCCTGAAAAAATTTTATTCTGGTTATTATTATTAAAATGTAAAAATAACAATAACGTCAAAGTTTTTAAAAATTGTAAAAGGTAAGGGTTTAAAAACAAAAAAATTGGGCTAGACTAAAATTTTAGTTTGAAAGAATTATTTTATGATTGGGGACACAAAATTTTAGGAGAAAAATTTTTTACTTCCAAGGAAAGATTAAAAGATTAAAAAATCACTTACCAAATATTCATTTTTGACTAAGAAACTTTGTTGTGCCCAACAAAAGTCTTGGTGTGGAAATTACTACTTGGCCCAGTTTTATACTGTTTGTGCCCCTTTATGTGGATAAAAAAGCCCCTTTAGGCTCAAAAATTGAAAGTGTGCTTTTTTTCAGTAAGTTTTTTTTTTTCCCCATTTTTTTTGTTTTGGGGTATCAGACTTTTTCTCGGAGATAATTTCCTGAAAAAAAGAAAAAAAATAAATAAAATAAAATGAAAAACTATATAGAGTTGAAAAATTTATATACTGAAAATAGCGATTTTGGGCGTACAATATATACATGCTGACCTATTTAATAGACCCCAACTCTCTCTTTTAAAATATATATTTATACACACCCATATATATAGTAGTACAAATTTTTAATTTTTCAATACCTAAATAAAAATTAAAATCCTATGAAAATATATATATATACACATTTTAATCCCAAACACGATACAACTATATAAAAACGATATAAAAATATAGATATATATAGTGCGTGCACATATATCAAAAGTAAACCAAATTATTATAGGCGCATTAATATAAACTTTTGTTTAGTGTTTGGCATTTTAAAGTATTTATTTGTGTTCAAAAGGGGTACCTGAATGTTTTTTGTCTGTAAATACCTAGCATTAAAAGTACTTTTGAGACAAAAATAAACATGTTGAACAGTTCTTTTTTATTTGAAAAGGGGTCCAAACAATGTAAACAGATTGGAATTTAGTGCTTTTTCTTGGGTTTTGGAGGTTTTAACGTTTTTTCAGCAAAAAAAGCGACAGGGTTAAACCCCACTACAAGGCGGCGATGAAATCTTTAGGGGAAGACTTCCTGAATTGGATTTTAAAATTTGCAAGGTGGCTTAGTCTACTGCAAGGCCCACACCAAAGTTTTTCAAATTTTTCCATAAACAAAAACGGACACTAAAAGCTAAATACCCCCTATTTTTTTTATTAGCTTTATTGTTTTTGCGACGTAATGTATCTTGTGTGTTTTTGGTGCAGCGGAGTATCTCGTCTAGCAATCTTGCTAACCTGCGTTCAAAACCTTCCATTAATGGGAAAACCAGTCTTTTTGCACCAGTGGGTAATTTTGAAACAAAAAAAAAACAGACAGCATGTTACACCAAAGGATATTTATTGTAATTAGAAATAAAAATAAATTTTTAAATAAATTTTAATTCTAATCATTTTTGGCTTTCATCACAAATTAAAAATAGTTACCAGTAATATTGTCGATTTTTTTTTTTTTTTTTTTTTTAAAATACCCCTTATTACTTTCATTTTTGATATCTGTTTGAAGGTTTTTTTGTGCGTTGTTTAAAATACTATCAGTTTATTACATTCGCATTATAAAAACGTTATTCATTGTGAATTTAGTTTATAGAACAAAAAACCCGGTAACGAGTTATCCATAAATGATGTTATGCTGGTATCAAAAAATTTCTATGAAAACTAGCTTTTGCTTAATTTTATTAGTTAAACATCTCTTATCGGAAATAGACATTCAGAAAACATTTTCCAATTCATTATTGGACAAACAATTTTACGGGTAAATAACCAAGTCCTTTATTTTTATAAATCGAGGTTGGTAAAAAGGAAAATGTCTGTAGTTCCTTCGAGCGTTAAAAAGGGGGATGGTTTATTCAGCTTCACAGCCCTCTTGGACATGACTTTAGGTACAACTGACCATAAACAGAAGGTGCAGAGTAAACCAGTAGAAGCCTTGGCCCCCAGCAAGATGGGATTACAGACCTATGGCTGGGCGGGCCCCCGTAAGTAATGGGAGTTGACTAGATTCCATGAGAGGTCCCCCGGAAACAAAGCTTCAGCGACTCTTTTGGTACCGTGCGCTGTGGGAGCGTAGGGGGGTGCTGTTTTTGATTTCAGTCACGATGGTTGTGTTTTCATACATTGTCATAATATGTATATGTGTGTTGACTGTGTTTATGTTTTGGTTTTTGTTTTATGTAGTATGTGTTTGGATTATGTATGTATATTAGATATGTTACATGTAGCGTGTATGTTTGTGTCTGTATATTAGGTTTTATTTGGTGTGTGTGATGTATATATTGCATATATATATATGTGTATAATAAAAAAAAAAATATGCATTATACATTTTACCCCAATACTGCGATTTGTGTGTGTTGTGGTGGGTGTGTGTGTGTGTGTGTGTGGGTGGGTGTGGTTTTTGTGTGCATTTATTAGACAACCCAAAAACATAGTGATTCTCATTAAAATTTCTATATTGTTTTATTACCCTTTACTATCATCAGCTTTTACTTTTTAATAATCATTAATAATAGTAACCCATTTTTGCATTCCTTTCAATTATTTACACATACATTTTTTTTTAGGGAAAATAAAAAGACATCTAAATAAAAATCAACACCCTTTTAAGGCAAACTAGCCAATGTCTCAAAAAACGATATTTTTCCAATCGGTAGTAGATATTAAAAAAGCGAACTGAGGGATTCCTAGCCCTGGCGGGCAGGGGCCAAAGTACTAAAGATAGGAAAAAGGGTATTGACCTTAAAATAAAATTATGAACATTTTTTTTCCATCTCACTTACATAACTTCAAATTATTATGGCCCCTAATTCACAAAATTCCTGTTTCATTTTTTTTTTTTACCCTTGCTGTTTTAATTTTATTGCCGTTATTACTGTTTGTTTAATTTCTAATGCTTTTTCTTTGTTATCATTTTATTTTTATTAAACATCATCATTATATCATATTTTTTACTACGTTTTTTTTCTTATCATTACTTTTTTCCATTGCTATATTAGTAAAAATTATCATTTTAAAAATATTATCATTTCTATTCTTTCCATTACATTATAAGATTTTTTTGTTATTAGTGGGATTATTATTATTATCATTTCATTATTATTATCATTATTATCATATCATTATTATATCATTTTTTTTTTGTTTTGTTATTTCCTTATTTTTAGTAGTTACTGTTAATACTGTTTTTTTAATGCAATAACAAGATTTTAATTATTATTGTTATTGTTGTTACTATTATCATTATGCTATAACAAATTTTTATGATTATTATTTTCATTCTTATTAAATTATCCTTATCGTTATTACCATTTTTATTGTATTGTTTAGATTTGGGGTTATTTTATTATCATCTTTATTAATATCGTGTTATTATTAGTAGTTTTTTATTATTACACCGTAATTTTTAACTCATCATCAATACTATTTTTATAAAAAGTTTTTATCATTATTATAACCATTATCATTTCTTTTTATTGATATTACTACATTTTTCTTTTTTTTTGACAATTTGTATTAAAGGGGTCTTTACTGATTCAGTTTTTTCCATTCATATATAGAACAAAGACAACTAATGGTCAGCTAATATTAAAAAGCTTTTCCTTACAAGATTGTGATGGCATTAGTTTTTTTACCCTTTTTTTTTAAAAAAGTATAACTAATATCGTAAACTTATAGGAATTTCAGATACCGAATCGTGACATTTTTTTCTTTATTGAACAAACAATGGCTCATACGGCTAAAAACGTTCAGTCCTTTCCCTCCCTTTGTGTACGGGGTTTGAAAAAAGAAACAGGTTTAGTGCACGGGAGCGATGAAGGGGTGGGGTAAGATCTCCGTAAATGATGGCCGTAGGACACAGCTGAAAATACCAAAAGGGAAATAATAACAGTGGAAGCCTCAGCTTTAGGGTCCGCGACCCCTTTTAGAGCCAAGGGGAGTGGCCTCCCTAATAAGGGAGTATGGTGTAATTCCAGAGAGTTCCATGAGAAGCATCACTTCAGCAACCCCCTTGTGGTACCCGGAACGCTGTAAAGCGAGAGGGTGCAACTGGGGTGTAAGTTGTGGAAGATTAAAAAACAGAAGGCCAGCATCAGCTTCAGCACGGCAGACCTATTATGGAGCACAACGGAGTGGTATAGCTTGGGGGAAGCCGAAAAAGCCTTACATGACCATGGCGAAAGAGGGCTCAGCGTCCGCTTCGGGCTCTGTGATTCTTGTAGATTTGGTGGGTATTGTATACACTGTACGATGGATTTTGTATTAAAAGATGCCATAGGGGCTCCCCCTCTCCTTCTCAACTTTGGAACGCAAAAGGTAGCCCCCAAGAAACAAACGGCCCGAAGTCATAATTTAGTTCGGTAATATTTAAAAAAAGGGAAAAAAGTATAATATAATAAAATTTCTATACATGTAAAAATATATGTGTGTATGTACAAAAATATTGTAATATTATACACACAACTGTCACGTTAAGCGAATCATTTTACTTTTTTTTGTGTGGGGACAGGAGTGTTTGAACGTTTGAAAGTTTAAAAATTTCTAAAAAGTTGAAAATTGGAAGGACGCTAAATCTATTTTTCCCGATACTCATCTTGCTTAAAGCGACTTTTCTGTGGCCACAGCGAGGTGAGGTGAGTTTACTGTTTGCGCACAGTTTATAACTTATCTTGACCTTTATTCATGAGCACCGTATCAGGCTGAGAAATGGAAGCGACGGTTATTTTTCATAGAGAAAATTGTAAAAGGGTAATGGCGACGGGCGGAAGTATTCACCTTCGATTTTTTCTATGTCTTTTTTTCTTTTACAATTTCTTTATTCAATATTGATCTAAAACCTGTGTTACCCAATTTTAAAGAATCATATCATCATAAGGGGCTAACGCCGACGGGGGCGCATGGCCCATCCACCCTTCGCTTCCAGCCACGAGGGTCCCTCGAGGCGAGTTCCAGGCAGGCCACGGCCCCTCTCTAGTTCCTACGACAGGTCTCGTGACTGCCCAAGCCATGATCTCTTAGAGTCCCACAGGGGTTTTCACCCCGGGTTTCCGCGAGAGAAACCTGGTGGGCAGGGTCGTCCCTAGGGGGGGCGAGTAGGGGCCCTAAGCCCGATTGGCGATCCCGGGTTTGCAAATAAAAGGTCCCATGCCCGTCTCACGGGTTTTTTAACCGCCGTTGGACACGTGGGTTGCCAAAGTACCCCCTGATCCGGCGAAGGACTTGTACAAAAGGATCAAAGGGGAGACTCAAGGACGGATAGCGTCCCGGTTTTGCTTCCATAACAAAACTGGGAAATATCAAGCCTTGAAGACAAGCAGCTTGGTCCTTCTGCATAGGGACCCACCATCCCTCCAAACGCCCTTTCCC
>NC_051427.1:25382375-25400967 GCF_015228065.2 Penaeus monodon | reverse complement strand
TGTGTGTGGTGTGATCACAGAGAGGGAAAAATTTTACACAAGCACACACACACCTACGCACGCATGCACGCACCAATGCAAGCACGCCACATGCAGATACACTCACTCATTATATATATATATATATATATATATATATATATATATATATAAACACACACATATGAGTTATTTATATGTGTGTCTGTGTGCATACACATATACACATGTGCATACACACACACACATATACATATGTTAGTGTATGTATATATACATATTTATGTATGTGTATGTATATATTTTTAATGTATGTTAACGATGACTAATGTTATCCATGATAACAGTAGTCATCTTCCGATAATGTTATAACTGCGAGGGTAATTACAACAAAATTTAAAAGTATAACCATAGTTACTTATAGTGCATTAATACAAACCTTAGGTTGAGTGTTTCTGCAGTTACATGTATTTATTTGTGTACAAAGGTGTACCTGTATGTTTTTTTCTTTAGTATCCTAGTATTACTATGTACTTTTTGAGATAAAAAATAAACATCTTGAACAGATTTCTTTTTATTAGAAAGTGATCCAGCAATGCTAATACAGACCTGAAAATTCAGTGCTTTAGTTAGGTTTAGAGAGATTTAACGTCTTGTTTACAGCTAAATAAGCAACAGGCTTAACCTCACTACAATGCGGCGATGAAATCTGGATTTAATGTAGTAGGATGGCATCAGTCGTACTGCAAGTCCCACACCAAAGTTATTCAAATTTCGTCCACAACCAACCACGGACACTAATAACTATATATCCCTATTATTTTTTTTACTAGCTTTATTGTTATTGTTGTATGGCGCAGTGATAGTGATCTCGTCTAGCAATCTTGTTAACCTCGTTCAAATCCTTCGAATTGAATGATAACACCAGTCTTTTCTTACACATAGACAGCATGTAATGGTAAGAAATGGAATAAAACTAAATTATTAATTAATTATAATTATAATTATATTTGTATTTTCATCACAATGAATATAGTTACTAGTATTATTGTCAAATGTACTTTAACTATTATCATATCTTTTGTAAAATTCCTCTTATTACTTTCATTATTGATATCAGTGTTAGAAGTATTGTTGTCCGTCGTTAATATCACTATCAATTAATATTAGCATTAGCATTATAGGGCACAAAGAGTAACGTTACATCAGAGCAGAACAGACACCAGGTAACGTGTTATCCATGGATGATCATTAGGATGGTATCAAAATTCTCCTGAATATTAGCTTTGCATTGATTCTATTAGATAAACATCTCTTATGTGAAACAGAAATTCACAAATCTCATTTTCCCAGTTCATTATTGAACACTAACACTCTTTATCGGCTAAATCAACCAAGTCCTCTCATTCTTAGTAATATCGGTAAAGTTGGTAAGAGGAACAGTTCCTTCGAGCGTATGAGGTGGATGGTTCTACTTCAGCTTCAGTAGCCCTCTTGTAGACATGACTGTAAGAACAGAATGGACCATAAACAGAAAGGCGCAGAATAATAACCAGTGGAAGCCTCGGCCTCAGCTTCAGGGTCCGCAGACCTCTTGTAGAGCCCATGGTTGGTCTGGCCTCTTTAAGTAATGGGAGTGTGGCTGTAGATTCCATGAGAGGTCCCATGAGAAGCATCAGCTTCAGCAGACATCTTCTGGTACCCGTGACGCTGTAAGGAAGGTAGACGAGTGAAGCTATAATAATGATGCCTATTATGATTACAGTATATATATATGATAAAGGTTACTATGTGTATGTATTTACATATAGATATACATAATACGTACATATATATGTATATATGTGTGTTTATGTTTGCGTTTGTGTGTGTGTGATGTATGTATTATGTATATGCATATATGTATATATGTAGTATGTATGTTTATGTATATATATAATATATATATATATATATATATATATATATATATATAGTTAGAGATATATAGATATATATGCGTATGCGTTGTATGTATATATGTAGTATACATATGTGTGTATAATATAAGATAAATACGTATTATACATATATACGCAATACATATATATACTACATTTATGTGTGTGTGTGGACATCTATATAAATAGACTCACATACATATATACATGGTGATCTCATTAAAAGTTTTTATACTTATTACCATTTACGTATTATCAGCTTGATTATATTAATTATCATTAATAATAGCACCACCATATTGTCACTTCTCCTGTAATTATCTCTATTACATACATTATTTTTTTTGTCTCAATAACCGATATTTTCCAATCGAAAGTAAAGCTGAGCCAAAAACCAAAGATCTGAGGAGAGAACAAGTAGCCACTGAGGGAGTCCTCAGCCCTGGCCGGTCAAGAGCCAAGGATACTAAAGATAGGAAAGGGGCTATACGACCTTAAGTAAAAGTTATGCAATATTCTTAATCACATCTTCACTTATATAACTTTTATAATTATTGCTTTTGTTGATGCCCTATTATTCACATTCTTATTTTATTGTTCTTATTATTACTATTCCTGTTATTCTTATCATTACTGTTATTTCCATTGCTATGATTAGTAACATCATTATTAATATTATCATTACTATTCTTACCATTATCATTATAATCATTCATTATAATGATTATGGTTGTTATTAGAGGTATTATTATTATCATTATCATTATTATCATCATTATTATTCTTGTTGATGTTATTACCATCATTATTAGTAGTTTCTGTTAATGCTAATGTTTTTCTTATTATTACAATAATAATGATTATAGTTATCATAACTCATTATTCTTATTGTTGTTACTATTATCATTACTGCTATAATGAATTACTATGATTATTATATCATTCATTATTAATATTACCCTTATTGTTATTACAATTATTATTGATATGGTTGAGATTGGTGTTATTATTATCATCTTTATTACCATCGCTGTTTATTATTATTGCTGTTATTATTATTATTACACCTGTAATTATTGTTATCATCATCATCACCATCAATACCATTATTATAATCGTATTATCATTATTATAACAATTATCATTTTATTGTTGTTATTGATATTACTATATTTGTATTTATTATGACAATTATTGTTTTATAGTGTGTCATTTACTGATATCAGTATTTCCATTCATTTATAGAACAGAAGACAACTAATGTGTCAGCTAATATTAACAGCTTCTCCTTACAAAATTGTGATCTGCATTAATTTTTTATTTTCTTCTTTTAAGAAAGTATAACTATTAGCTGGGTAATCTTATAGGAATTTCAGATACAGAAATCGATGACATTTTTACCTTTATTGAACACACCGATGCTCCATATCAGCTAAATCGTTCAGTCCTTCCCATGCTTAGTAGTATCGGGTTGATTAAGAGAAACAGGTCTGTAGTGCACGGGAGCGTATGGGGTAGATGGGTGTGCAGACTCCTGTAGATATAATGGCCGTAGGACACAACTGGACCATACACAGGTGCAGAATGATAACCAGTGGAAGCCTCAGCTTCAGGTCCGCGCCCATGGTTGGAGTGGCCTCCGTAAGTAATGGGAGGGGTGTGGCTGTAGATTCCATGAGAGATTCCATGAGCAGCATCAGCTTCAGCAGACCTCTTGTGGTACCCGTGAACGCTGTAAGGAGCGTAGACGGGTGCAACTGGGGTGTAAGTTGCGGAAGAGTAAGCAACAGAAGGCCCAGCATCAGCTTCAGGATCGGCAGACCTCTTATGGTAGCTACGAACGGAGTGTGTATAGCTTGCAGGAACGCCGAAATGCCTTACATGACCATGGCGATAAGAAGGCTCAGCGTCCGCTTCAGGCTCTGCTGATCTCTTATAGATTTGGTGGGTATTGTATACTGTGTAAGATGGGATTGTGTATCTAGAACGATAGCCATAGCTGGGCTCCGCCTCTCGCTTCTCAACTTCGGAAGCGCAATCGGTAGCCGCCAAGAGCACAAATGCCTGAAAGTCATAATTTAGTTCGGTTAGATATTTAAAATGAGGAAATATAGCTATAATATAATATATATACATATACATGTATACATATATGTGTGTATGTACATACATATATGTACATACTTATATGCACAACTGTCACGTTAAAGCGAATCATTTTACTTCGTGGTGTGTGGATAGGAATGTTTGAAACGCTTGAAAGATTTAAAGATTGCTGAATAAATGTGCTAGACATCAAATTTAAAATTGAAAGATATTATTTTGTGATGTATGGACACGAGAATTAGGAGACAAATATGTTTACATTGTCAAGGTAAGATTGAAAGATTGCAAAATCTACTTACCAAATACTTCATCTTTGACTAAGCAACTTTGTTGTGCCACAACAGAAGTCTGTGTGTGTGTGTGAGAATTACTACTTGCGCACCAGTTTATATACTCGTCTGTGACCTTTATGTGGATGAGATAAGCGCCTTTGGGTCTAAAATTGAAAGCGCTGCTTATTTTCAGTAAGAATTTTTTTTTTTTTTTCCCATTTTCTTTGTTTTATGCTATCAGACTGTATTCTCAGGAGTAAATTTCCTGTAAAAATGCATAAAATAAATACAATAAAGATGGTAACTATAATAGTTATAAAACTTATATACATAGAGAGATAGCGATGTGTGCGTACATATGTATATATGCATGTACATATTTATATAGACCCTCCAAAATCTCTCTCTATATATATACACAGCCAATATATATAGATGTGTACATATATACATTTTTCACATACCTAAATACATAATATAATCCTATGTAAAATATATATATACACATTTTTATATGCACACACGCATACATACATATATAAAATATACGTATATAATATATATAGATATATATAGATGCGTGTACATATATCTAAAAGTATAATCATAGTTACTTATAGGCGCATTAATACAAACCTTAGGTTGAGTGTTTATGCATTTACATGTATTTATTTGTGTTCAAAGGTGTACCTGTAAGTTTTTTGTCTGTTGTATCCTAGCATTAATATGTACTTTTTGAGAAAAAAATAAACATGTTGAACAGATTTCTATTTTATTAGAAAGAGATCCAGCAATGCTAATACAAACCTGAAAATTCAGTGCTTTACTTAGGTTTAGAGAGGTTTAACGTCTTGTTTACTGTTAAATAAGCGACAGGCTTAACCTCACTACAAGGCGGCGATGAAATCTTTAGGGAATGTCTTCCTGCAATCTGGATTTAATATAGCAAGGTGGCATCAGTCGTACTGCAAGGCCCACACCAAAGTTAATCAAATTTTGTCCATAATCAACCACGGACACTAATAGCTAAATATCCCCCTATTATTTTACTAGCTTTATTGTTATTGCGACTGTATTGTATCTTGTGTATTGTGTGGTGCAGCGGTAGCGATCTCGTACAGCAATCTTGCTAACTTGTGTTCAAATCCTTCGAATTGGATGGTAATACCAGTCTTTTCTTGCACACAGTGGGTAATTGAGAAGCAAATTAAAACTGACAGCATGTCACATCTAGAATATTAATGGTAACAAATGGAATAGAAGTATATTATTAAGTAATTATAAATATAGTTATATTTGTATTTTCATCACAATGAATATAGTTACCAGTAATATTGTCGAATATTTTTTTTTTTTTTTTTTTTTTTGTAAAATACCTCTTATACTTTCATTTTTGATATCAGTGTTTTGAAGTGTTGTCCGTTGTTAATATCACTATCAGTTAATATTAGCATTAGCATTATAAGGCACAAAAGTAAAGTTATATCAGTGACTTTAGTCTCATACAAGAGTACGTTACATCAGAGCAGAACAGAAACCAGGTAACGTGTTATCCATGAATGATCATTATGCTGGTATCAAAATTCTCATGAATATTAGCTTTGCATTAATTCTATTAGTTGAACATCTCTTATGGGAAATGGACATTCAAAAATCTTATTTTCCAAGTTCATTATTGGACAATAACACTCTTTATCGACTAAACCAACCAAGTCCTCTCATTCTTAGTAATATCGAGGTTGGTAAAGAGGAATATGTCTATAGTTTCTTCGAGCGTATGAGGTGGATGGTTCTATCTCGGATTCAGCAGCCCTCTTGCAGACATGACTGTAAGCTACAACTGGACCATAAGCAGAAGGGGCAGAATAATAACCAGTGGAAGCCTCGGCCTCAGCTTCAGGGTCCGAAGACCTCTAGTAGAGCCCATGGCTGGACTGGCCTCTTTAAGTAATGGGAGTGGGATTCCATGAGAGGTCCCATGAGAAACATCAGTTTCAGTAGATCTCTTGTGGTACCCGAGAACGCTGTTAGAAGCGTAGACGAGTGCAGCTATAATAATGCCTGTTATGATTACAGGTCACTATGTGTATGTGTGTTTACATAGATATAGATAGATATAGCATATACATACATATGTATATCTGTGTGTATGTGTGTGTGTCTGTGTGTATGTATGTATGTATGATGTATGTATATGCATATATGTATACATGTAATGTGTATATTTGTGTCTGTATATGTAGGTAGAGAGAGAGATATAGATATATATGTATGTATGTGTGCTGCATGTATATATGCAATATATATGTGTGTATAATATATATCATACATATATACGTACATACATATTTGAACTGCATTTTTGTGTGTATGTGTGTGTGTGTACATCTATATAAATAGACATACATATATGCAGAGTGATTCTCATTAAATGAAATATATAATATTTTATTACCATTTACGTATCAGCAGCTTGATTATATTAATTATCATTAATAATACTAACACCATTACTTGTCACTTCTCTTGTAATTATCTCTATTACACACATTATTTTTTAAGGAAAATAAATATGACATCTAAGTAAAGTTCAATATCCCTTATAATCAAACTAGCCAGTGTCTCAATAACCGTTATTTTCCAATCGAAATTAAAGCTGAGCCAAAAACCCAAAGATCTGAGAGAGACAAGTAGCCAACTGAGGGAGTCCTCAGCCCTGGCCGACCAAGAGCCAAGATACTAAAGATAGGAAGGGGCTATACGACCTTAAGTAAAAGTTATGCAATATTCTTGATCACATCATCACTTATATAACTTTTACAATTATTGCTTTTGTTATGGCCCCTATTATTCACAACATTTTTATTTTATTATTGTTATTATTACCATTCCTGTTATAATTTTATTGCCGTTATTGCTGTTTGTTACATTTGCTAATGCTTTTGTTATTGTTATTATTGTTATTGTAATTGCCATTATCATTATTATCATAGTTGTTGCTACTGCTGTTATTCTTATAATTACTGTTATTACCATTGCTATTAGTAACATTATCATTATTAATATTATCATTACTATTCTTACCACTATCATTATAATCATTATCATTATAATGATTATGGTTGTTATTAGTGGTATTATTATTATTATCGTTATCATTATTATAATTTTTGTTCTTGTTGATGTTATTACCATCATTATTAGTAGGTACTGTAAATGCTAATTTTTTTTCTTATCATTACTATAGTAAGTTATTATAGTTCTTATAAATCATTGTTATTTTGTTACTATTATCATTACTGCTATAATTAATTACTATGATTATTATCACCATTCATTATCAATATTATCATTATTGTTATTACCACTGTTATTGATATTGTTGAGATTGGTGTTACTATTATTTTTATTACTATCGCTGTTATTATTATTATTGTTATTATTATTATTACTCCTGTAATTGTTATCATCATCATCACCATCAATACCATTATTATAATTGTTATTGTCATTATCATAACCATTATCATTTTATTGTTGTTATTGATATTACTACATTTGTATTTATAATGACAATTACATTATTATAGTGTGTCATTTACTGATATCAGTATTTCCATTCATATATAGAACAGAAGACAACTAATGTGTCAGCTAATATTAACAGTTTCTCTTTACAAGATTATGATTTGCATTAGTTTTTTACTTCTTTTTATGAAAGTATAACTATTATCTGGGTAATCTTATAGGAATTTCAGATATAGAAATTGCTGATATTTTTACCTTTATTGAACACACCGATGCTCCATATCAGCTAAACCGTTCAGACATTCCCATGTTTAGTAGTATCGGGTTTGATAAAGAGAAACAGGTCTGTAGTGCACTGAAGCGTATGGGGTAGATGGGTGTGCAGACCTCCTGTAGATATGATGGCCGTAGGACACAACTGGACCATACACAGGTGTAGAATGATAACCAGTGGAAGCCTCAGCTTCAGGGTCCGCGAACCTCTTGTAGAGCCCATGGTTGGAGTGGCCTCTGTAAGTAATGGGAGTGTGGCTGTAGATTCCATGAGAGATTCCATGAGAAGCATCAACTTCAGCAGACCTCTTGTGGTACCCGTGAACGCTGTAAGGAGCGTAGACGGGTGCAACTGGGGTGTAAGTTGCGGAAGAGTAAGCAACAGAAGGCTCAGCATCAGCTTCAGGATCGGCAGACCTCTTATGGTAGCTACGAATGGAGTGTGTATAGGTTCCAGGAACGCTGAAATGCCTTACATGACCATGGCGATAAGAGGGTTCAGCGTCCGCTTCAGGCTCTGCTGATCTCTTATAGATTTGGTGGGTATTGTATACTGTGTAAGATGGGACTGTGTATCTAGAACGATAGCCATAGCTGGGCTCCGCCTCTCGCTTCTCAACTTCGGATGCGCAAACGGTAGCCGCCAAGAGCACAAATGCCTGAAGGTCATAATTTAGTTCGGTAAGATATTTAAAATAAGGAAAATATAGCTATAATGTAATATATATACATATATATACATATATGTATATGTACATACATACATATATGTACATACTTATATACACAACTGTCACGTTAAAGCGAATCATTTTACTTTGTGAGGTGTGGACAGGAGTGTTTGAAACGTTTGAAAGATTTAAAGACTGCAGAATGAAAATTGAAATATTGAAGAATCACTAAATCTATTTACCAAATACTTCATCTTGGGTTAAGCGACTTTGCTGTGGCCACAACAGAGGTGTGTGTGTGAGTTACTGTTTGCGCAACAGTTTATATACTTGTCTATGACCTTGATGTGCATGGAGCACACGTATCAGAGCATGAGAAACTGAGGTGACGGTTATTTTTCATAAGAAAAAAAGATTGCTAACGGATATATGGCGACGAGGCGGAATGTATTCACCTTTCGGATTTTTATTCATGTCTTCTTTTCTTTTACACTTTCTTCATTCCACCTGTGTTACCGATATTGTAAATGATATGTGTGTATATATGTATGTATATGTATATGTATGAATATGTAGGTATTATTATATATATATATATATACTATATATATATATTATATTATATATAATATTAATATATATATATATATTATTATTATTTGTATGCGTTGCAACATATATACATGTAATATGATATGAAATATGTACTGTATACTGATTTGTGTGGTTTGTGTGTGGTGTGGATATGTTACATACCATATAATTTATGTATAATAATAAGATGAGATCGAAATAGATATCATATTCATATATACGTTTGCGTTTGTGTTTGTGTGTGTATGTGTGTGCACTGAATAACCATGATACATTACTAAACATAAGACCTGTGGTCTGTTTGAATCCATTTAATTCATAGGACATTTCGTGAACTTCCAGTATACCGTATCAATTATTCGGATATGAAAAAAGCCATTCTTATTGTGTGTATGAATGGATGCTATAAAGAAATATTGTTTAGTATTGATATTCATTTTATTACCAACTGTATCGTTATAGCAACTGTATATTTTATTCCTATGTAGATTCTATCACAATGATATCCTTACAGAGACTCAAAGTACACATACAGTAGCTTCCACTTTATATATGTATGACCCAAATAATTTTGACTTTTTCCAAAGGTATATTATGACAGCTGTTGAAAGGTAAGAACGCTTAGTTATCATAGCGAAAAGAGGGAAATTTGTTTACTTCTGGTAAGTAAAGCAATACAAGTAAATTATACAAAATTATGTATTAGCTATATCTTTATTACGTGCAATCTTTTTGCTAAACGTGCCTGACATATTTAGCTCCGCAAGCATTTTTGAGCCATAATTTGTGCGATACTTATATCATGGCAAGATTATTTTCAGTGCATTTTCTTTGAAAATAGTCCAGTAATACTATTAGAAAAGTCCGAAAACGAAATCAAATAAAAAATAGAAATATCTTCCAAGAAATTGCTTTATGACTTTAACCATTATAAATTTTATGAAATTCACGTTTTAGTTCATATTTTTATATCATTGGTTATTTATTATCAATGATATGAGTTATACCCTTAGTGTTACTGTCCGTTATAATCTTATCAGCTTCTTACCATTAGGTTTCGAGAGGAACTTATAATCAGAGTGAGCCTAAATCACTAGAAGAGGAGCCCAGGCAGAGTGCTATCCATGGATGATCATTTACAATCATGATGAGTATTATTTTTCCATTAATTCATAGCATAGTTAACTATCTTAATGGAATAAATAAACAATGTATTATGTCAATTTATATTGAACACACACTAGAACTCCCATAGTCGGCTAAATCTCTCCGTTTTAGAGTACTGAGATGTGGTAAAGTGGAGGCAGGTCTGTAGTGCACATGAACGTAAGGGGTGATGGTTGTGCTCAGCTCAGCAGATCTCTTGTAGATTGACTGTAAGCACACGGGACCATAGATAGGTGTAGATAATAACAGTTGAAGCTTGCCTCAGCTCAGGGTCCGCAGACCTCTCTTGGAGAGGCATGGTTGGAGTGACTTCCGTAAATAATGGTGTATTTCTGTAGATTACATGAGAGTTCCATGAGTAAAGCGTCAGCTTCAGCAGACCTCTTGTGGTACGTGAATGCTGTAAGGAGGTAGAGGGTGCAGTTGGTGTGTAAGATGCGGAAGAGTAACAATCAGAAGGCTCAGTCACCAGCTTCGGATCGGACAACTTTCTTATGGTGACTACGAACGGAGTTGTATAGGTTGCAGAAACCTGATGCCTTACAGACCGTTGACGATAAGAGGCTCGTCGTCCGCTTCAGTGATCGCAGATTCTTGAGTCGACTGGTCCGTATCTGTGGAGCTTGGGATTACGTTGCACGACGATAGCTTGCTGGCTCCTGCTTCGCTTTCAACTTCGGAAGCGAAACGGCAGCTGCCAGGAGCACAATGCCTGAAAAATCACTTTATTCTGGTTACATATAATACATAAAATATATAATATATAATTAATATAATAATGATAATAATAATAACATCATAATAATAATGTCGATGTATTTTACAATTGTATAAGGTAATGTTAAAAAATAAATAAATGTGCTAGACATCATTAAGATTTGAAAGAAACTATTTGTGAGTGTGAGACAAATAACGCTTAAATTGCCAAGGTAAAATTAAAGATTGCAAAATTACTTACCAATACTCATCTTACTAAGCAACTTGTTGTGCCACAAGTAAGTCTGTGTGTGTGAGAATTACTACTGCGCACCAGTTTATATACTCGTCTTACCTTTATTGGATGAGATAAGTGCCTTAGAGTCTAAATTCGAAGCGCTGCTTATTTTCAATAGATATATTTTTTTTTATCATATCCATTTTTTGTTGTATGCTATCAGACTGTATTTCAGGAGTAGAATTTCCTGTAAAAATCATAAAAAATACATAAAGATGGTAACTATGATAAAGTTGAAAAATATATACATAAGATAACGAGGTCCCGTACACATGATATACATGCAGTACATTATATATGACCGCAACTCTCTTCTATATATATATACATAGCCTAGGTATAGGTGTGTACTGTTTTCCACATACATAAAAATTAATCATTACACGAGTAAAAAATATATATAACATTTTTATGTGCACACACGTATACTACATATATAATTAAGTAATTATATATTAGATAGATTATATAGATGCATGTACATATATCCATTTAAATATGCATTTATGTATATATATGTATATTATATTACACACGTCACACACACAAATATACATCATATATACACATATTACGTGCGTGCGTGTGTGTTTGTGTGTGTGTGTGTGTGTGTCGTGTGTGTGTGTGTGTGTGTGTGTGTGTGTGTGTGGGTGTGTGTGCTGTGTCTACTTATTATGTATTGATATTGTGTGCATTCGAAATATATTATATATATGTACCACATCAGCACAACACCTACGCACGCATGCACGCACCAATGCAAGCACGCACACATGCAGATACACTCACTCATATATATATATATATAAACACACACATATGAGATTAGAAACTGATCCAGCAATGCTAATACAGACCTGAAAATTCGGTGCTTTAGTTAGGTTTAGAGATAATTTAACGTCTTGTTTACAGCTAAATAAGCAACAGGCTTAACCTCACTACAATTTTGGGTAAAATTCCTCTTATTACTTTCATTATTGATATCAGTGTTAGAAGTATTGTTGTCCGTCGTTAATATCACTATCAATTAATATTAGCATAGCATTAAGGGCACAAGATGTAACGTTACATCAAAGCAGAACAGACACCAGGTAACAGTGTTATCCATGGATGATCATTAGGATGGTATCAAAATTCTCCTGAAATTAGTTTGCATTGATTCTATTAGATAAACATCTCTATGTGAAACAGAAATTCACAAATCTCATTTTCCCAGTTCATTATTGAACACTAACACTCTTTATCGGCTAAATCAACCAAGTCCTCTCATTCTTAGTAATATCGGTAAAGTTGGTAAGAGGAACATGTCTGTAGTTCCTTCCAGCGTATGAGGTGGATGGTTCTACTTCAGCTTCAGTAGCCCTCTTGTAGACATGACTGTAAGGTACAATGGACCATAACAGAAGGCGCAGATAATAACCAGTGGAAGCCTCGGCCTCAGCTTCAGGGTCCGCAGACCTCTTGTAGAGCCCATGGTTGTCTGGCCTCTTAAGTAATGGGAGTGTGGCTGTAGATTCCATAAGAGGTCCCATGAGAAAGCATCAGCTTCAGCAGACCTCTTGTGGTACCCGTGAACGCTGTAAGGAAGGTAGACGAGTGAAGCTATAATAATGATGCCTATTATGATTACAATATATATATGATAAAGGTTACTATGTGTATGTGTTTACATTAGATATACATAATACGTAATATATATGTGTGTATATGTGTGTGTTTATGTTTGAGTTTGTGTTGTGTTGATGTATGTATTATGTATACGCATATATGTATATATGTAGTATGTATGTTTATGTGTATATAATATATATAATATATATATATATTATATAGATATATATATTGATATATATATAGTTGGAGATATAGAGATATATAGTGCGTATGCTGTTATATGTATTTATGTAGTAATACATATGTGTGTATATATAATATAATTAGTTTATACATATTACGCAATACTATATATACTCATTATGTTTTGGGACATCTATATAATAGACTCACATACTATATACTTGTGATTCTCATTAAAAATGTTTTTTTATACTATGTACATTACGTATATCACATTGATATTTAATTATCTATAATAGCACCACCATAATTGTCATTCTCTGTAATTATCCTATACAACATTATTTTTTGTCTCAATAAGCGATATTTTCCAACGAAGTAAGCTGAGCCAATAACCCAAAGATCTGAGGAGAGAAAGTACAACTGAGGGAGTCTCAGCCCTGGCCGGTCAGAGCCAAGGATATAAAGATAGGAAATGGGCTAATACGACCTTAAGTAAAAGTTATGCAATATTCTTGATCACATCATCACTTATATAACTTTAAATTATTGCTTTTGTTATGGCCCCTATTATTCACATTCTTATTTTATTATGTTGTTATTATTACTATTCTGTTATAATTTATTGCCTTATTGCTGTTTGTTACATTGCTAATGCTTTGTTTATTGTTATTGTTGTTATTGTTATTACCATTATCATTATTATCAAAGTTGTTACTACTGCTGTTATTCTTATCATACTGTTATTTCCATTGCTATGATTAGAACATCATTATTAATATTATCATTACTATTCTTACCATTATCATTATAATCATCATTATAATGATTATGGTTGTTATTAGAGGTATATTATACATATCATTATTATGCATTATTATTTTGTTGATGTTATACATCATTATTAGTAGTTTCTGTTAATGCTAATGTTTTTTTATTATTACAATATAATGATTATAGTTATCATAACTCATTATTCTTATTGTTGTTACTATTATCATTACTGCTATAATGAATTACTATGATTATTATCATCATTCATTATTAATATTACCCTTATTGTTATTACAATATTATTGATATTTGTTGAGATTGGTGTTATATTATCATCTTTATTACCATCGCTGTTATTATTATGTTGTTGTTATTATTATTATTACACCTGTAATATTGTTATCATCATCATCACCATCAATACCATTATTATAATCGTTATTATCATTATTATAACAATTATCATTTTATTGTGTTATTGATATTACTACATTTGTATTCATTATGACAATTATTGTTAGTGTGTCATTTACTGATATCAGTATTTCCATTCATATATAGAACAGAAGACAACTAATGTGTCAGCTAATATTAACAGTTTCTCTTTACAAGATTGTGATCTGCATTAATTTTTTTTAAGAAAGTATAACTATTAGCTGGGTAATCTTATAGGAATTTCAGATACAGAAATCGATGAAATTTTAAAACTTTATTGAACACACACGATGCTCCATATCAGCTAAAATCGTTCAGTCCTTCCCATGCTTAGTAGTATCGGGGTTGATTAAGAGAAACAGGTCTGTAGTGCACGGGAGCGTATGGGGTAGATGGGTGTGCAGACCTCCTGTAGATATGATGGCCGTAGGGCACAACTGGACCATACACAGGTGCAGAATGATAACCAGTGGAGCCTCAGCTTCAGGGTCCGCGGACCTCTGTAGAGCCCATGGTTGGAGTGGCCTCCGTAAGTAATGGGAGTGTGGCTGTAGATTCCATGAGAGATTCCATGAGAAGCATCAGCTTCAGCAGACCTCTTGTGGTACCCGTGAACGCTGTAAGGAGCGTAGACGGGTGCAACTGGGGTGTAAGTTGCGGAAGAGTAAGCAACAGAAGGCCAGCATCAGCTTCAGGATCGGCAGACCTCTTATGGTAGCTACGAACGGAGTGTGTATAGCTTGCAGGAACGCCGAAATGCCTTACATGACCATGGCGATAAGAAGGCTCAGCGTCCGCTTCAGGCTCTGCTGATCTCTTATAGATTTGGTGGTATTGTATACTGTGTAAGATGGGATTGTGTATCTAGAACGATAGCCATAGCTGGGCTCCGCCTCTCGCTTCTCAACTTCGGAAGCGCAAACGGTAGCCGCCAAGAGCACAAATGCCTGAAAGTCATAATTTAGTTCGGTTAGATATTTAAAATGAGGAAATATAGCTATAATATAATATATATACATATACATGTATACATATATGTGTGTATGTACATACATATATGTACATACTTATATGCACAACTGTCACGTTAAAGCGAATCATTTTACTTCGTGGTGTATGGATAGGAATGTTTGAAACGCTTGAAAGATTTAAAGATTGCTGAATAAATGTGCTAGACATCAAATTTAAGATTGAAAGATATTATTTTGTGATGTATGGACACGAGAATTAGGAGACAAATATGTTTACATTGTCAAGGTAAGATTGAAAGATTACAAAATCTACTTACCAAATACTTCATCTTTGACTAAGCAACTTTGTTGTGCCACAACAGAAGTCTGTGTGTGTGAGAATTACTACTTGCGCACCAGTTTATATACTCGTCTGTGACCTTTATGTGGATGAGATAAGCGCCTTTGGGTCTAAAATTGAAAGCGCTGCTTATTTTCAGTAAGATTTTTTTTTTTTTATTCCCATTTTCTTTGTTTTATGCTATCAGACTGTATTCTCAGGAGTAGAATTTCCTGTAAAAATGCATAAAATAAATACAATAAAGATGGTAACTATAATAGTTATAAAACTTATATACATAGAGAGATAGCGATGTGTGCGTACATATGTATATATGCATGTACATATTTATATAGACCCTCCAAAATCTCTCTCTATATATATACACAGCCATATATATATAGATGTGTACATATATACATTTTTCACATACCTAAATACATAATATAATCCTATGTAAAATATATATACACATTTTTATATGCACACACGCATACATACATATATAAAATATACGTATATAATATATATAGATATATATAGATGCGTGTACATATATCTAAAAGTATAATCATAGTTACTTATAGGCGCATTAATACAAACCTTAGGTTGAGTGTTTATGCATTTACATGTATTTATTTGTGTTCAAAAGTGTACCTGTATGTTTTTTGTCTGTAGTATCCTAGCATTAATATGTACTTTTTGAGATCAAAAATAAACATGTTGAACAGATTTCTATTTTATTAGAAAGGGGATCCAGCAATGCTAATACAAACCCTAAAAAATTTCAGGCTTTACTTAGGTTTAGAGAGGTTTAACGTCTTGTTACTGTTAAATAAGCGACAGATTTAAACCCTCACTACAAGCCGGCGATGAAATCTTTGGGGAATGTCTTCCTGCAATCTGGATTTAATATAGCAAGGTGGCATCAGTCGTACTGAAAGGGCCCCACCCCAAAGTTAATCAAATTTTGTCCATAATCAACCACGGACACTAATAGCTAAATATCCCCCTATTATTTACTAGCTTTATTGTTATTGCGACTGTATTGTATCTTGTGTGTTGTGTGGGCAGCGGTAGCGATCTCGTCAGCAATCTTGCTAACTTGTGTTCAAATCCTTCGAATTGGATGGTAATACCAGTTTTTTTCTTGCACACAGTGGGTAATTGAGAAGCAAATTAAAACTGACCAGGCATGTCACATCTAGAATATTAATGTAACAAATGGAATAGAAGTATATTATTGACAGTAATTATAAAAATAATTATATTTGTATTTTCAACACAAAGAATATAGTACCAGAATATTGTCGAATTTTTTTTTTTTTTTTTTTTTGTAAAATACCTCTTATACTTTCATTTTTGATACCCGGGGTTTTAAAGTGTTGTCCGTTGTTAATATCACTATCAGTTAATATTAGCATTAGCATTATAAGGCACAAAAAGTAAAGTTATATAAGTGACTTTAGTCTCATACAAAGAGTAACGTTACATCAGAGCAGAACAGAAACCCGGTAAAAGTGTTATCCATGAATGACATTATGCTGGTATCAAAATTCTCATGAATATTAGCTTTGCATTAATTCTATTAGTTGAACATCTCTTATGGGAAATGGCATTCAAAATCTTATTTTCCAAATTCATTATTGGACAATAACACTCTTTATCGACTAAACCAACCCAAATCCTCTCATTCTTAGTAATATCAAGGTTGGTAAAGAGGAATATGGGCTATACTTTCTTCGAGCGTATGAGGTGGATGGTTCTATCTCGGCTTCAGCAGCCCTCTTGTAGACATGACTGTAAGCTACAACTGGACCATAAGCAGAAGGGGCAGAATAATAACCAGTGGAAGCCTCGGCCTCAGCTTCAGGGTCCGAAGACCTCTAGTAGAGCCCATGGCTGGACTGGCCTCTTTAAGTAATGGGAGTGGGATTCCATGAGAGGTCCCATGAGAAACATCAGTTTCAGCAGATCTCTTGTGGTACCCGAGAACGCTGTTAGAAGCGTAGACGAGTGCAGCTATAATAATGCCTGTTATGATTACAGGTCACTATGTGTATGTGTGTTTACATAGATATAGATAGAATAGCATATACATACCATATGTATATCTGTGTGTATGTGTGTGTGTCGGTTTTGTATGTATGTATGTATGATGTATGTATATGCATATATGTACATGTAATGTGTATGTTTGTGTCTGTATATGTAGGTAGAGAGAGAGATATAGATATATATGTATGTATGTGTGCTGCATGTATATATGCAATATATATGTGTGTATAATATATATCATACATATATACGTACATACATATTTGAACTGCATTTGTGTGTATATGTGTGTGTGTGTGTACATCTATATAAATAGATATACATATATGAAATATATAATATTTTATTACCATTTACGTATCAGCAGCTTGATTATATTAATTATCATTAATAATACTAACACCATTACTTGTCACTTCTCTTGTAATTATCTTTATTACACACATTATTTTTTTTAAAGGAAAATAAATATGACATCGAAGTAAAGTCAATATCCCTTATAATTCAAACTAGCCAGTGTCTCAATAACCGTTATTTTCCAATCGAAATTAAAGCTGAGCCAAAAACCCAAAGATCTGAGGAGAGACAAGTAGCCAACTGAGGGAGTCCTCAGCCCTGGCCGACCAAGAGCCAAGGATACTAAAGATAGGAAAGGGGCTATACGACCTTTTTAAGTTTTTTTAAAAGGGTTTTGGCATTTTTTTTTTGTAATTT
>NC_051427.1:25368581-25382275 GCF_015228065.2 Penaeus monodon | reverse complement strand
TATAATATGTATCATATATAGGGCCTACATAAGTTATATAGTGTGGTGACATCCATATAAATATATTTACATACATATATACATGGTGATTCTCATTAATTTTTTTTATACCTATTACTATTTACGTATTATCAGCTTGGCTACATTAATTATCACTAATATTAGCAACATCATAATTGTCACTTCTCTTGCAATTATCTCTATTACATACATTATTCTTTTAAGGAAAATAAATATGACATCTAAGTAAGGTCAATATCCCTTATAATTCAAACTAGCCAGTGTCTCAATAACCGATATTTTCCAATAGAAGCTGAGCCAAAAACCCAAGGAGTCCTCAGCCCTGGCCGGTCAAGAGCCAAGGATACTAAAGATAGGAAAGGGGCTATACGACCTTAAGTAAAAGTTATGCAATATTCTTGATCACATCTTCACTTATATAACTTTTATAATTATTGCTTTTGTTATGGCCCCTATTATTCACATTCTTATTTTATTATTGTTGTTATTATTACCACTCCTGTTATAATCTTATTGCCGTTATTGCTATTTGTTACAATTGCTAATGCTTTTGTTATTGTTATTGTTGTTATTGTTATTACCATTATCATTATTATCATAGTTGTTACTACTGCTGTTATTCTTATCAATGCTGTTATTTCCATTGCTATGATTAGTAACATCATTATTAATACTATCATTATTATTCTTATCATTATCATTATATCATTCATTATAATGTTATGGTTGTTATTAGGGTATTATTATTATTATCATTATTATCATTTATTTTCTTGTTGATGTTATTACCATCATTATTAGTAGTTACTGTTAATGCTAATATTTTCCTTATTATTACAATAATAATGATTATAGTTATTATAACTCATTATTGTTATTGTTGTTACTAATATCATTACTGCTATAATGAATTACTATGATTATTATCATCATTCATTATTAATATTATCTTATTTATTGTATATTACCATTATTATGTATATCATCATCATAACATTTTTAATCGTTATTTATCATTATTAAACCATTGTATTTTATTGTTGTTATATTATATTACACCATTGTCTTTATTATGACAATATAGTTTTATTTTTTACTATATCACGTATATTCATATATAGAACAGAAGACAACTAAAGTGTCAG
This sequence comes from Penaeus monodon, assembly GCF_015228065.2. Classification (NCBI taxonomy): domain Eukaryota; kingdom Metazoa; phylum Arthropoda; class Malacostraca; order Decapoda; family Penaeidae; genus Penaeus; species Penaeus monodon. The sequence continues at coordinate 25,381,109 of NC_051427.1, read as the reverse complement.
CTAATATTAACAGTTTCTCTTTACAAAATTGTGATCTGCATTAATTTTAGAAAGTATAACTATTAGCTAGGTAAACTTATAGGAATTTCAGATACAGAAATCGCTGAGATTTTTAACTTTATTGAACACACCGATGCTCCATATCAGCTAAATCGTTCAGTCCTTCCCATGCTTAGTAGTATCGGGGTTGATTAAGAGAAACAGGTCTGTAGTGCACGGGAGCGTATGGGGTAGATGGGTGTGCAGACCTCCTGTAGACATGGTGGCCGTAGGGCACAACTGGACCATACACAGGTGCAGAATGATAACCAGTGGAAGCCTCAGCTTCAGGGTCCGCGGACCTTTTGTAGAGCCCATGGTTGGAGTGGCCTCCGTAAGTAATGGGAGTGTGGCTGTAGATTCCATGAGAGATTCCATGAGAAGCATCAGCTTCAGCAGACCTCTTGTGGTACCCGTGAACGCTGTAAGGAGCGTAGACGGGTGCAACTGGGGTGTAAGTTGCGGAAGAGTAAGCAACAGAAGGCTCAGCATCAGCTTCAGGTTCGGCAGACCTCTTATGGTAGCTAAGGATGGAGTGTGTATAGCTTGCAGGAACGCTGAAATGCCTTACATAACCATGGCGATAAGAGGGCTCAGCGTCCGCCTCAGGCTCTGCTGATCTCTTATAGATTTGGTGGGTATTGTATACTGTGTAAGATGGGATTGTGTATCTAGAACGATGGCCATAGCTGGGCTCCGCCTCTCGCTTCTCAACTTCGGAAGCGCAAACGGTAGCCGCCAAGAGCACAAACGCCTGGAAGTCATAATTTAGTTCGGTTAGATATTTAAAATGAGGATATATAGCTATAATATAATATATATATGCATATACATGTATACATATATGTGTGTATGTACATACATATATGTACATAATTATATACACAACTGTCACGTTAAAAGAAATCATTTTACTTCGTGGCGTGTGGACAAGAATGTTTGAAACGTTTGAAAGATTGCTGAATAAAGATTGAAATATTGAAGGATCGCTAAATCTATTTACCAAATACTTCATCTTGGGTAAAGCGACTTTGCTGTGGCCACAACAGAGGTGTGTGTGTGAGTTACTGTTTGCGCACCAGTTTATATACTTGTCTATGACCTTGATGTGCATGGAGCACACGTATCAGAGCATGAGAAATGGAGGTGACGGTTATTTTTCATAAGCGAAAAAGATTGCTAACGAGTAAATGGCGACGAGGCGGAATGTATTCACCTTTCGGATTTTGTATCTCTTTTTTCTTTACACATTTCTTCATTCTTATTATTAACCTGTGTTACCGATATTAAAATGATATGTGTTTTATGTATATATATAAATATAATATATATATTATATGTATTATATATGATTTTTTGAATATTAGGTATTATATATTATATATGTATAATATATATATATATATATATATATATATATATATATATTATTACATCTTCACATATAACATGACATATGATATGAATATATGTACTGTATATGTATTTGTGTGTGTGTGTGTGGTGTGGATATGTATATACATATAATATATATGTATATATAGAGAGAGATCGAAATAGATACATAATAATATATGCGTGTGCGTTTGTGTTTGTGTGTGTATGTGTGTGCACTGATACCCATGATAATACTAAACATTAGAAATGTGGTTCTGTTTGTAATCATTTCATTCACAGGACATTTCGTGAACTTCCAATATATTCGATCAATTATTCGGATATGAAAAAAGCCATTCTGTATTGTGTGTATGAATGTGATGCTATAAAGAAATATTGTTTAGTATTGATATCATTATTCTTACCAACTGTATCATTATAGCAACTGTATAGTTTATTCCTATTTAGATTCTATCACAATGAATATCCTTACAGAGAATCAAAGTACACATAACCGGGTAGCTTCACTTTAATATAGTGTATTGAACCCAAAAAGTAAATTGACTTTTTACAAAGAGTAATCTGACAGCTGTTAAAGGTAAGGAACGCTTAGTTATCATAAGGGGAATTTTGGTTTTACTTCTGGTAAGTAGAGCAATACCAGTAAATTAGACAAATAATTATGTATCTAGCTATATCTGATATCTCACGGTGCAATTTTACTGGCTAAACGTGCTGACATCATTTAGCTCCGCAGCATTTTTTGAGCCCAATAATTTGTGCGATATTATATGGCAAGATTATTTTAGTGCATTTTCTTTGAAAATGGTCCAGTAATAGCTATTATGAAAACTCCGAAAACGAAATCAAATAAAAAATAGAAAAATATCTTGCCAAGAACATTGCTTAATGAACTTTAACCATTATAAATTTTATGAAATTCACTGTTGTTACTTTCATCATTTTTATTATCATCTGGTTATTTATTATCAATATTAACCTCATTACTACCCTTAGTGTTACTGTCCGTTGCTAATTTCATCAGCGTTATTACCATAAGTTTCGAGAGGAACGTTATATCAGAGTGAGCTAAATCTCATAGAACAGGAGCCAGGCAGAGTGCTATCCATGGATGATCATATTACAATCATGATGAGTATTATTTTTCCATTAATTCTAGCTATTAGTTAACTATCTTTAATGGGAAATAAAAATTTACAAATTGTATTATTCCATTTTATTATTGAACACACACTAAAACTCCATATCGGCTAATATCTCTCCGTTTTAGTAGTACTGAGATTGGTAAAGTGGAGCAGGTCTGTAGTACACATGAGCGTATGGGGTGGATGGTTGTGCCTCAGCTTCAGCAGATCTCTTGTAGATATGACTGTAAGGCACAACGGGACCATAGATAGGTGTAGAATAATAACCAGTTGAAGCCTCTGCCTCAGCTTCAGGGTCCGCAGACCTCTTGTAGAGGCCATGGTTGGAGTGACCTCCGTAAATAATGGGAGTATGTCTGTAGATTCCATGAGAGGTTCCATGAGAAGCATCAGCTTCAGCAGACCTCTTGTGGTACCCGTGAATGCTGTAAGGAGCGTAGACGGGTGCAGTTGGTGTGTAAGATGCGGAAGAGTAAATAACAGAAGGCTCAGCATCAGCTTCAGGATCGGCAGACCTCTTATGGTAACTACGAACAGGAACGCTGAAATGCCTTACATGACCGTGACGATAAGAGGGCTCAGCGTCCGCTTCAGGCTCGGCAGATCTCTTGTAGATTCGATGGTTCCCGTATCCTGTGGAGGTTGGGATTACGTATGCACGACGATAGCCATAGCTGGGCTCCGCCTCTCGCTTCTCAACTTCGGAAGCGCAAACGGCAGCTGCCAGGAGCACAAATGCCTGAAAATCATTTTATTCTGGTTACATATAATAATAATAATAATAATAATAATAATAATAATAATAATAACAATAATAATAATAATGTCGAATGTATTTAAAATTGTATAAGGTAATGGTTAAAAAAAATAAATGTGCTAGACATCAAATTTAAGATTGAAAGAAACTATTTTGTGATGTGTGGAGACAAATACGCTTAAATTGCCAAGGTAAAATTGAAAGATTGCAAAATCTACTTACCAAATACTTCATCTTTGACTAAGCAACTTTGTTGTGCTACAACAGAAGTCTGTGTGTGTGAGAATTACTACTTGCGCACCAGTTTATATACTCGTCTGTGACCTTTATGTGGATGAGATAAGTGCCTTAGAGTCTAAAATCGAAAGCGCTGCTTATTTTCAGTAAGATTTTTTTTATTATTCCCATTTTCTTTGTTTTATGCTATCAGACTGTATTCTCAGGAGTAGAATTTCCTGTAAAAATGCATAAAATAAATACAATAAAGATGGTAACTATGATAAAGTTGAAAAACTTATATACATAGAGATAACGATGTGTCCGTACACATATATACATGCATGTACATATATATATAGACCCGCCAACTCTCTCTCTCTATATATATACATAGCCATAGGTATAGATGTGTACATGTTTTTCACATACATAAATACATAAAATTACCCGATGTAAAAATATATTACACATTTTTATGTGCACACACGTATACATACATATATAAATATAAGTATATGATATATATAGATAGATATATATAGATGCATGTACATTTTATCCATTTAGAATGCATTTATTTATATATTAATATATATATATATTTTATATATATATATATATAAAATATGTTTTTATATTATATATATATATATATATTATATATTACACACGCTCACAACACAAATATACATTCATATATACCATATACGTGCGTGCGTGTGTGTGTTGGTGTGTGTGTGTGTTTGGGGTGTGTGTGGGGTGTGTTTTGTGTGTGTGTGTGTGTGTGTGTGTGTGTGTGCATGTCTACTTATTTATGTATTGATATTGGTGTGCATTCGTAATATATATTTATTATGTAAAACACAAGCACACACACACCTACGCACGCATGCACGCACCAATGCAAGCACGCACACATGGAGATACACTCACTCATATATATATATATATATATATATATAATATATATATATATATATATATAAACACACACATATGAGTTATTTATATGTGTGTCTGTGTGCATACACATATACACATGTGCATCACACACACACATATACATATGTTAGTGTATGATATATACATATTATGTATATGTATGTATATATTTTTAATGTATGTTAACGATGACTAATGTTATCCATGATAACAGTAGTCATCTTCCGATGTTATAAATGCGAGGGTAATTACAACAAAATTTAAAAGTATAACCATAGTTACTTATAGATGCATTAATACAAACCTTAATTGAGTGTTTCTGCCCTTTACATGTATTTTTTTGTGTACACAAAGGTGTACCTGTATGTTTTTTTCTTTAGTATCCTAGTATTACTATGTACTTTTTGAGATAAAAAATAAACATCTTGAAAAGATTTCTTTTTATTAGAAAGTGATCCCGCAATTCTAATACAGACCTGAAAATTCAGTTCTTTAGTTAGGTTTTTGAGAGATTTAACGTCTTGTTTACAGCTAAATAAGCAACAGGCTTAACCTCACTACAATGCGGCGATGAAATCTGGATTTAATGTAGTAGGATGGCATCAGTCGTACTGCAAGTCCCACACCAAAGTTATTCAAATTTCGTCCACAACCAACCACGGATACTAATAACTAAATATCCCCCTATTATTTTTTTACTAGCTTTATTGTTAATGTTTTGTGGTGCAGTGGTAGTGATCTCATCTAGCAATCTTGCTAACCTACGTTCAAATCCTTCGAATTGAATGATAACACCAGTCTTTTCTTGCACATAGATAGCATGTAATGGTATGAAATGGAATAAAACTAAATTATTAATTAATTATAATTATAATTATATTTGTATTTTCATCACAATGAATATAGTTACTAGTATTATTGTCAAATGTACTTTAACTATTATCATATCTTTTGTAAAATTCCTCTTATTACTTTCATTATTGATATCAGTGTTAGAAGTATTGTTGTCCGTCGTTAATATCACTATCAATTAATATTAGCATTAGCATTATAGGGCACAAAGAGTAACGTTACATCAGAGCAGAACAGACACCAGGTAACGTGTTATCCATGGATGATCATTAGGATGGTATCAAAATTCTCCTGAATATTAGCTTTGCATTGATTCTATTAGATAAACATCTCTTATGTGAAACAGAAATTCACAAATCTCATTTTCCCAGTTCATTATTGAACACTAACACTCTTTATCGGCTAAATCAACCAAGTCCTCTCATTCTTAGTATATCGGTAAAGTTGGTAAGAGGACAGTTTTCCTTCGAGCGTCCTTCGAGCGTATGAGGTGGATGGTTCTACTTCAGCTTCAGTAGCCATGACTGTAAGGTACAACTGGACCATAAACATAAGGCGCAGAATAATAACCAGTGGAAGCCTCGGCCTCAGCTTCAGGGTCCGCAGACCTCTTGTAGAGCCCATGGTTGGTCTGGCCTCTTTAAGTAATGGGAGTGTGGCTGTAGATTCCATGAGAGGTCCCAGAGAAGCATCAGCTTCAGCAGACCTCTTCTGGTATCCGTGAACGCTGTAAGGAAGGTAGACGAGTGAAGCTATAATAATAATGCCTATTATGATTACAGTATATATATATGATAAAGGTTACTATGTGTATGTATTTACATATAGATATACATAATACGTACTATATATGTGTTAATGTGTTGTTTATGTTTGAGTTTGTGTGTGTGTGATGTATGTATTATGTATATGCATATATGTATATATGTAGTATGTATGTTTATGTATATATATATATATATATATATATATATATATATATATATATATATAGTTAGAGATATATAGATATATATGCGTATGCGTTATATGTATATATGTAGTATACATATGTGTGTATAATATAAGATAAATACGTATTATACATATATACGCACATACATATATATACTACATTTATGTGTGTGTGTGGACATCTATATAAATAGACTCACATACATATATACATGGTGATTCTCATTAAAAGTTTTTATACTTATTACCATTTACGTATTATCAGCTTGATTATATTAATTATCATTAATAATAGCACCACCATTATTGTCACTTCTCCTGTAATTATCTCTATTACATACATTATTTTTTTGTCTCAATAAGCGATATTTTCCAATCGAAAGTAAAGCTGAGCCAATAACCCAAAGATCTGAGGAGAGACAAGTAGCCAACTGAGGGAGTCCTCAGCCCTGGCCGGTCCCAAAAGCCAAGGATACTAAAGATATGAAAGGGGCTAAACGACCTTAAGTAAAAGTTATGCAATATTCTTGATCACATCATCACTTATATAACTTTTATAATTATTGCTTTTGTTATGGCCCCTATTATTCACATTCTTATTTTATTATTGTTCTTATTATTACTATTCCTGTTATAATTTTATTGCCATTATTGCTGTTTGTTACAATTGCTAATGCTTTTGTTATTGTTATTGTTGTTATTTGTTATTACCATTATCATTATTATCAAAGTTGTTACTACTGCTGTTATTCTTATCATTACTGTTATTTCCATTGCTATGATTAGTAACATCATTATTAATATTATCATTACTATTCTTACCATTATCATTATAATCATTCATTATAATGATTATGGTTGTTATTAGAGGTATTATTATTATCATTATCATTATTATCATCATTATTATTCTTGTTGATGTTATTACCATCATTATTAGTAGTTACTGTTAATGCTAATGTTTTTCTTATTATTACAATAATAATGATTATAGTTATCATAACTCATTATTATTATTGTTGTTATTATTATTATTACACCTGTAATTATTGTTATCATCATCATCACCATCAATACCATTATTATAATCGTTATTATCATTATTATAACAATTATCATTTTATTGTTGTTATTGATATTACTATATTTGTATTTATTATGACAATTATTGTTTTATAGTGTGTCATTTACTGATATCAGTATTTCCATTCATGTATAGAACAGAAGACAACTAATGTGTCAGCTAATATTAACAGCTTCTCTTTACAAGATTGTGATCTGCATTAATTTTTTTTTTTAAGAAAGTATAACTATTAGCTGGGTAATCTTATAGGAATTTCAAATTACAAAATTGCTGAGATTTTTAACTTTATTGAACACACCGATGCTCCATATCAGCTAAATCGTTCAGTCCTTCCCATGCTTAGTAGTATCGGGGTTGATTAAGAGAAACAGGTCTGTAGTGCACGGGAGCGTATGGGGTAGATGGGTGTGCAGACCTCCTGTAGATATAATGCCGTAGGACACAACTGGACCATACACAGGTGCAGAATGATAACCAGTGAAGCCTCAGCTTCAGGGTCCGCGGACCTCTTGTAGAGCCCATGGTTGGAGTGGCCTCCGTAAGTAATGGGAGTGTGGCTGTAGATTCCATGAGAGATTCCATGAGCAGCATCAGCTTCAGCAGACCTCTTGTGGTACCCGTGAACGCTGTAAGGAGCGTAGACGGGTGCAACTGGGGTGTAAGTTGCGGAAGAGTAAGCAACAGAAGGCCCAGCATCAGCTTCAGGATCGGCAGACCTCTTATGGTAGCTACGAACGGAGTGTGTATAGCTTGCAGGAACGCCGAAATGCTTACATGACCATGGCGATAAGAAGGCTCAGCGTCCGCTTCAGGCTCTGCTGATCTCTTATAGATTTGGTGGGTATTGTATACTGTGTAAGATGGGATTGTGTATCTAGAACGATAGCCATAGCTGGGCTCCGCCTCTCGCTTTCTCAACTTCGGAAGCGCAAACGGTAGCCGCCAAGAGCACAAACGCCTGAAAGTCATAATTTAGTTCGGTTAGATATTTAAAATGAGGAAATATAGCTATAATATAATATATATACATATACATGTATACATATATGTGTGTATGTACATACATATATGTACATACTTATATGCACAACTGTCACGTTAAAGCGAATCATTTTACTTCGTGGTGTGTGGATAGGAATGTTTGAAACGCTTGAAAGATTTAAAGATTGCTGAATAAATGTGCTAGACATCAAATTTAAAATTGAAAGATATTATTTTGTGATGTATGGACACGAGAATTAGGAGACAAATATGTTTACATTGCCAAGGTAAGATTGAAAGATTGCAAAATCTACTTACCAAATACTTCATCTTTGACTAAGCAACTTTGTTGTGCCACAACAGAAGTCTGTGTGTGTGTGTGAGAATTACTACTTGCGCACCAGTTTATATACTCGTCTGTGACCTTTATGTGGATGAGATAAGCGCCTTTGGGTCTAAAATTGAAAGCGCTGCTTATTTTCAGTAAGAAATTTTTTTTTTTTATTCCCATTTTCTTTGTTTTATGCTATCAGACTGTATTCTCAGGAGTAAATTTCCTGTAAAAATGCATAAAATAAATACAATAAAGATGGTAACTATAATAGTTATAAAACTTATATACATAGAGAGATAGCGATGTGTGCGTACATATGTATATATGCATGTACATATTTATATAGACCCTCCAAAATCTCTCTCTATATATATACACAGCCATATATATATAGATGTGTACATATATACATTTTTCACATACCTAAATACATAATATAATCCTATGTAAAATATATATACACATTTTTATATGCAACACGCATACATATAAAATATACGTATATAATATATATAGATATATATAGATGCGTGTACATATATCTAAAAGTATAATCATAGTTACTTATAGGCGCATTAATACAAACCTTAGGTTGAGTGTTTATGCATTTACATGTATTTATTTGTGTTCAAAGGTGTACCTGTATGTTTTTTGTCTGTTGTATCCTAGCATTAATATGTACTTTTTGAGATAAAAAATAAACATGTTGAACAGATTTCTATTTTATTAGAAAGGGATCCAGCAATGCTAATACAAACCTGAAAATTCAGTGCTTTACTTAGGTTTAGAGAGGTTTAACGTCTTGTTTACTGTTAAATAAGCGACAGGCTTAACCTCACTACAAGGCGGCGATGAAATCTTTAGGGAATGTCTTCCTGCAATCTGGATTTAATATAGCAAGGTGGCATCAGTCGTACTGCAAGGCCCACACCAAAGTTAATCAAATTTTGTCCATAATCAACCACGGACACTAATAGCTAAATATCCCCCTATTATTTTACTAGCTTTATTGTTATTGCGACTGTATTGTATCTTGTGTATTGTGTGGTGCAGCGGTAGCGATCTCGTACAGCAATCTTGCTAACTTGTGTTCAAATCCTTCGAATTGGATGGTAATACCAGTCTTTTCTTGCACACAGTGGGTAATTGAGAAGCAAATTAAAACTGACAGCATGTCCCCATCTAGAATATTAATGGTAACAAATGGAATAGAAGTATTTTATTAAGTAATTATAAATATAGTTATATTTGTATTTTCATCACAATGAATATAGTTACCAGTAATATTGTCGAATATTTTTTTTTTTTTTTTTTTTTTTGTAAAATACCTCTTATACTTTCATTTTTGATATCAGTGTTTTGAAGTGTTGTCCGTTGTTAATATCACTATCAGTTAATATTAGCATTAGCATTATAAGGCACAAAAAGTAAAGTTATATCAGTGACTTTAGTCTCATACAAAGAGTAACGTTACATCAGAGCAGAACAGAAACCAGGTAACGTGTTATCCATGAATGATCATTATGCTGGTATCAAAATTCTCATGAATATTAGCTTTGCATTAATTCTATTAGTTGAACATCTCTTATGGGAAATGGACATTCAAAAATCTTATTTTCCAAGTTCATTATTGGACAATAACACTCTTTATCGACTAAACCAACCAAGTCCTCTCATTCTTAGTAATATCGAGGTTGGTAAAGAGGAATATGTCATAGTTTCTTCGAGCGTATGAGGTGGATGGTTCTATCTCGGATTCAGCAGCCCTCTTGTAGACATGACTGTAAGCTACAACTGGACCATAAGCAGAAGGGGCAGAATAATAACCAGTGGAAGCCTCGGCCTCAGCTTCAGGGTCCGAAGACCTCTAGTAGAGCCCATGGCTGGACTGGCCTCTTTAAGTAATGGGAGTGGGATTCCATGAGAGGTCCCATGAGAAACATCAGTTTCAGCAGATCTCTTGTGGTACCCGAGAACGCTGTTAGAAGCGTAGACGAGTGCAGCTATAATAATGCCTGTTTATGATTACAGGTCACTATGTGTATGTGTGTTTACATAGATATAGATAGACATAGCATATACATACATATGTATATCTGTGTGTATGTGTGTGTGTCTGTGTGTATGTATGTATGTATGATGTATGTATATGCATATATGTATACATGTAATGTGTATGTTTGTGTCTGTATATGTAGGTAGAGAGAGAGATATAGATATATATGTATGTATGTGTGCTGCATGTATATATGCAATATATATGTGTGTATAATATATATCATACATATACGTACATACATATTTGAACTGCATTTTGTGTGTGTAGTGTGTGTGTGTACATCTATATAAATAGACATACATATATGCAGAGTGATTCTCATTAAATGAAATATATAATATTTTATTACCATTTACGTATCAGCAGCTTGATTATATTAATTATCATTAATAATACTAACACCATTACTTGTCACTTCTCTTGTAATTATCTCTATTACACACATTATTTTTTTAAGGAAAATAAATATGACATCTAAGTAAAGTCAATATCCCTTATAATTCAAACTAGCCAGTGTCTCAATAACCGTTATTTTCCAATCGAAATTAAAGCTGAGCCAAAAACCCAAAGATCTGAGGAGAGACAAGTAGCCAACTGAGGGAGTCCTCAGCCCTGGCCGACCAAGAGCCAAGGATACTAAAGATAGGAAAGGGGCTATACGACCTTAAGTAAAAGTTATGCAATATTCTTGATCACATCATCACTTATATAACTTTCTACAATTATTGCTTTTGTTATGGCCCCTATTATTTACACCATTTTTATTTTATTATTGTTATTATTACCATTCCTGTTATAATTTTATTGCCGTTATTGCTGTTTGTTACATTTGCTAATGCTTTTGTTATTGTTATTATTGTTATTGTAATTGCCATTATCATTATTATAATTTTTGTTCTTGTTGATGTTATTACCATCATTATTAGTAGGTACTGTTAATGCTAATTTTTTTTCTTATCATTACTATAGTAGTTATTATAGTTCTTATAAATCATTGTTATTTTGTTACTATTATCATTACTGCTATAATTAATTACTATGATTATTATCACCATTCATTATCAATATTATCATTATTGTTATTACCACTGTTATTGATATTGTTGAGATTGGTGTTACTATTATTTTTATTACTATCGCTGTTATTATTATTATTGTTATTATTATTATTACTCCTGTAATTGTTATCATCATCATCACCATCAATACCATTATTATAATTGTTATTGTCATTATCATAACCATTATCATTTTATTGTTGTTATTGATATTACTACATTTGTATTTATAATGACAATTACATTATTATAGTGTGTCATTTACTGATATCAGTATTTCCATTCATATATAGAACAGAAGACAACTAATGTGTCAGCTAATATTAACAGTTTCTCTTTACAAGATTATGATTTGCATTAGTTTTTTACTTCTTTTTATGAAAGTATAACTATTATCTGGGTAATCTTATAGGAATTTCAGATATAGAAATTGCTGATATTTTTACCTTTATTGAACACACCGATCTCCATATCAGCTAAACCGTTCAGACATTCCCATGCTTTTGTAGTATCGGGTTTGATAAAGAGAAACAGGTCTGTAGTGCACTGAAGCGTATGGGGTAGATGGGTGTGCAGACCTCCTGTAGATATGATGGCCGTAGGACACAACTGGACCATACACAGGTGTAGAATGATAACCAGTGGAAGCCTCAGCTTCAGGGTCCGCGCCCTGTAGGCCCATGGTTGGAGTGCCTCTGTATTGGGG
>NC_051427.1:25337606-25368481 GCF_015228065.2 Penaeus monodon | reverse complement strand
TTAGCTATTGTGTCGGGTTGATTATGGAGAAAATTTTGATTGGTGTGGGCCCTTGCGTAGGGACTAATGCCCCCTTGCTATATTAATCCAGATTGCAGGAAGTCTTCCTAAAGATTCATCGCCGCCTTGTAGGAATAAGCCTGTCGCTTTTTAGCTGTAAAAAGACGTTAAACCCTCTAAACCTAAGTAAAGCACGAATTTTAAATCTGTATTAGCATTGCTGGATCCCTTTCTAATGAAATAAAATCTGTTCACATGTTATTTTGATCTCAAAAAGTACATATTATGCTGGGATACTACAGACAAAAAACATTCAGGTAACTTTGAACACAATAAATACATGTAAATGCACAAACACTAACCTAAAGTTTACATAATGCCCTATAAGTAACTATGATTATACTTTTAGATATATGTGCACGCATCTTATATATCTATAATATATTATATCGTATATTTATATATGATTACGTGTTTGCATATAAAAACTTGTATATTTTTTTTACATAGGATTATATTATTATTTAGGTATGTGAAAAATTTATATATGTTACATATCTATTTATATGGCTGTTTATTAATATATATATATATAGAGTGAGTTTTGGGGTCTATAAAAATATTAAAATTCATGAAATATATATTACGCACACATCGCATCTCTCTATGTATTAAGTTTTACAACTCTATCATATTTATCATTTTTATTGTATTTATTTTATCTTTTTACAGGAATTCTACTCTGAGAATACAAGTTTTGATAGCAAAAAACAAGAAAAGGGGGAAAAAAAATCTACTAAAAATAAGACACTTTCAATTTTAGAGCTAAGGCCTTATCTCTCCCATAAAGGTCACAAACGATTATAAACGGGTGCACAAGTGTAATTCTCACACACACACGATTTCTGTTTGGCACAAAAAATTTCTTAGTCAAAGATGAAGTATTTGGTAAGTAGATTTGCAATCTTCAATCTTACCTTGGCAATGTAAACAATTTTGTCTCCTATTCCCTCGTGTCCATACCACAAAATATATCTTTCAATCTTAAATTTGATGTCTACCCCATTTATTCAGCAATCTTTAAATTTTTCAAGGTTTCAAACTTTCCTATCCACACACCAGAAGTAAAATGATTCGCTTTAACGTGACAGTTGTGCATATAAGTTGTACATATAGTATGTACATACACACATATATGTTACAGTATATATATTAATAGCTATATTTCCCTCATTTTAAATATCTAACCGAACAAAATTTAGACTTTCAGGCGTTTGTGCTCTTGGCGGCTACCGTTTGCGCTTCCGAAGTTGAGAAGCGAGAGGCGGAGCCCAGCTAGGGCTATCGTTCTAGATACACAATCCCATCTTACATAGTATACAATACCCACCAAATCTAAAAGAGATCAGCAGAGCCTGAAGCGGACGCTGAGCCTTCTTATCGCCATGGTCATGTAAGTCATTCGGCGTTCCTGCAAGCTATACACACTCCGTTCGTAGCTACCATAAGAGGTCTGCCCGATCCTGAAGCTGATGCTGGGCCTTCTGTTGCTTACTCTTCCGCAACTTACACCCAGTTGCACCCGTCTACGCTCCTTACAGCGTTCACGGGTACCACAAGAGGTCTGCTGAAGCTGATGCTTCTCATGGAATCTCTCATGGAATCAAACAGCCCACTCCCATTACTTACGGAGGCCACTCCAACCATGGCCTCTACAAGAGGTCCGCGGTCCCTGAAGCTGAGGCTTCCACTGGTTATCATTCTGCACCTGTATAGGTCCAGTTGTGTCCTACGGCCATTATATCTACGGGGGTCTGCACCCCCATCTACCCCATACGCTCCCGTGCACTACAGACCTGTTTCTCTTAATCAACCCCGATACTACTAAGCATGGGAAGGACTAAAAGATTTAGCTGATATGGAGCATCGGTGTGTTCAATAAAGTTTAAAATTTCATCGATTTCTGTATCTGAAATTCCTATAAATTCCCCAGCTAATAGTTATACTTTCTTAAAAGAAGTAAAAATTTAATGCAGATCCTAATTTTGTAAGGAAAGCTGTTAATATTAGCTGACACTTAGTTGTCTTCTGTTCTATATATGAATGGAAATACTGATATTTTTAAATGACACACTATAAAAAAAAATTGTCATAATAAATACAAATATAGTAATATCAATAACAACAATAAAATGATAGTTTTATAATAATGATAATAACGATTATAATAATGGTTTTGATGGTGATGATGATAACAATAATTACAGGTGTAATAATAATAATAACACAATAATAATAACAGCGATGGTAAAAAGATGATAATAATAACACCAATCTCAACAATATCAATAATAATTGTAATAAAAATAAGGGTAATTTTTAATAATGAATGATGATAATAATCATAGTAATTCATTATAGAGTAATGAAAATAGTAACAACAATAACAATAATGAGTTATGAAAACTATAATCATTATTATTGTAAAAATAAGAAAACATTGCATTAACAGTAACTACTAATAATGATGTAATAACTCAACAGAATAATAATATGATAATAATGATAATGATAATAATAATACCTCTAATAACAACCATAATTTTATAATGAATGATTATAATGATAATGGTAAGAATAGTAATGATAATATTAATAATGATGTTACTAATCATAGCAATGGAAATAACATAATGATAAGAATGACAGCAGTATTAACAACTTTGATAATAATGATAATGGTAATAACAATAACAACAATAAAAATAACAAAAGCATTAGCATGTAACAAACAGCAATAATGGCAATAAATTATAACAGAATGTAATAATAACAACAATAATAAATAAGAATGTAATAATAGGGGCCATAACAAAAGCAATAATTATAAAAGTTATATAAGTGAAGATGTGATCAAGAATATTGCAAAACTTTTAATTAAGGTCGTATAGCCCCTTTCCTATCTTTAGTATCCTTGGCTCTTGACCGGCCAGGGCTGAGGACTCCCTTAGTTGGCTACTTGTCTCTCCTCAGATCTTTGGTTATTGGCTAGCTTACTTTGATTGAAATATCGCTTATTGAGACCAAAAAATAATGTATGTAATAGAGATAATTACAGGAAAGGGACAATTAGGGTGTTTGCTATATTAATGATAAATTAATATAATCAAGCTGATAATACGTAAATGGTAATAAGTATAAAAACTTTAATGAGAATCACCATGTATATATGTATGTGAGTTATTTATGTAGATGTCCACAACACACACATAAATGTAGGTATATATATGTATGTGCGTATATATGTATAATACGTATATATTATATTATACACACATATGTATACTACATATATACATATACGCATACGCATGTATTCTAATATCTATAACTATATATATTTATATATATATATATATATAAATATATTAATATAATTTATATATAATAAATGCATACTACATATATACTATATGCATATACATAATACATACATCACACACACAAACTCAAACATAAACACACACATATTCAACATATATATGTATGTATTATGTATATCTATATGTAAACACTACACATAGTAACTTTATCATATATATATTGTAATCATAATAGGCATCATTATATAGAGCTTCACTCGTCTACCTTCCTACAGCGTTCACGGTACCACAAGAGGTCTGCTGAAGCTGATGCTTCTCGTGGGACCTTCATGGAATCTACAGCCACACTCCATTACTTAAAGAGGCCAGACCAACCATGGGCTCTACAAGAGGTCTGGCGGACCCTGAAGCTGAGGCGAGGCTTCCACGGGTTTTATATTCTGCGCCTTCTGTTTATGGTCCATTTGTACCTTACAGTCATGTCTACAAGGGGCTACTGAAGCGAATAGAACCATCCACCTCATACCTCGAAGGAACTACAGACATGTTCCTCTTACCACTTTACCGTATTACTAAGAATGAGAGGACTTGGTTGATTTAGCCGATAAAGAGTGTTAGTGTTCAATAATGAACTGGGAAAATGAGATTTGTGAATTTCTGTTTCACTAAGAGATGTTTATCTAATAGAATCAATGGAAAGCTAATATGCATGAGAATTTTGATACCATCCTATTGATCATCCATGGATAACACGTTACCTGGTGTCTGTTCTGCTTTGATGTAACGTTACTCTTTGTGCCCTATAATGCTAATGCTAATATTAATTGATAGTGATATTAACGACGGACAACAATACTTCTAAACTGATATCAATAATGAAAGTATAAGAGGAATTTCCAAAATATTATAATAGTTAAAGTATATTTGACAATATAATAGAATTTATTCATTGTGATGAAAATACAAATATAATTTTAATTATAATTAGTTAATAATTTAGTTTTATTCCATTTCTTACCATTACATGCTGTCTATGTGTAAGAAAAGACTGGTGTTATCATTCAATTCGAAGGATTTGAACGAGGTTAACAAGATTGCTAGACGAGATCACTATCACTGCGCCATACAACAATAACAATAAAGCTAGTAAAAAAATAATAGGGGGATATATAGTTATTAGTGTCCGTGGTTGGTTGTGGACGAAATTTGAATAACTTTGGTGTGGGACTTGCAGTACGACTGATGCCATCCTACTACATTAAATCCAGATTTCATCGCCGCATTGTAGTGAGGTTAAGCCTGTTGCTTATTTAGCTGTAAACAAGACGTTAAATCTCTCTAAACCTAACTAAAGCACTGAATTTTCAGGTCTGTATTAGCATTGCTGGATCACTTTCTAATAAAAAGAAATCTGTTCAAGATGTTTATTTTTTATCTCAAAAAGTACATAGTAATACTAGGATACTAAAGAAAAAAACATACAGTACACCTTTGTACACAAATAATACATGTAACTGCAGAAACACTCAACCTGATGTTTGTATTAATGCCCCTAAGTAACTATGGTTATACTTTAAATTTGTTGTAATTACCCTCGCAGTTATAACATTATCGGAAGTGCTACTGTTATCATGGATAACATTAGTCATGTTAACATACATTAAAAAATATATACATACACATACATAAATATGTATATATACATACACTAACATATGTATATGTGTGTGTGTGTATGCACATGTGTATATGTGTATGCACACAGACACACATATTAATAACTCATATGTGTGTTTATATATATATATATATATATATATATATATATATGAGTGAGTGTATCTGCATGTGTGCGTGCTTGCATTGGTGCGTGCATGCGTGCGTAGGTGTGTGTGTGCTTGTGTGTACATATATATAGAATATATATTACGAATGCACACCAATATCAATACATAAATAAGTAGACATGCACACACACACTCACACACACACACACACACACACACACACACACACACACACACACACACGCACGCACGTATATGTGTATATATGAATGTATATTTGTGTGTGTGAGCGTGTGTATATATATATATATATATATATATATATATATAAATATATATATATATATACATATATATCTATACATAAATGCATAATTAAATGGATATATGTAACATGCATTCTATATATTATCTATCTATATATATCATATACTTATATTTATATATGTATGTATACGTGTGTGCACATAAAAATGTGTATATATATTTTTTACATCGGGTAATATTATGTATTTATGTATGTGAAAAACATGTACACATCTATACCTATGGCTATGTATATATATATAGAGAGAGAGTTGGCGGGTCTATATATATATGTACATGCATGTATATATGTGTACGGACACATCGTTATCTCTATGTATATAAGTTTTTCAACTTTATCATAGTTACCATCTTTATTGTATTTATTTTATGCATTTTTACAGGAAATTCTACTCCTGAGAATACAGTCTGATAGCATAAAACAAAGGAAATAGGAAATAAAAAAAAGAAAAAATCTTACTGAAAATAAGCAGCGCTTTCGATTTTAGACCTAAGGCACTTATCTCATCCCATAAGGTCACAGACGAGTATATAAACTGGTGCGCAAGTAGTAATTCTCACACACACAGACTTCTGTTGTAGCACAACAAAGTTGCTTAGTCAAAGATGAAGTATTTGGTAAGTAGATTTTGCAATCTTTCAATTTTACCTTGGCAATTTAAGCGTATTTGTCTCCACACATCACAAAATAGTTTCTTTCAATCTTAAATTTGATGTCTAGCACATTTATTTATTTTTAACCATTACCTTATACAATTTTAAATACATTCGACATTATTATTATTATTATTATTATTATTATATATGTAACAGAATAAATGATTTTCAGGCTTTGTGCTCCTGCAGCTGCCGTTTGCGCTTCCGAAGTGAGAAGCGAGAGCGGAGCCCAGCTATGGCTATCGTCGTGCATACGTAATCCCAATCTCCACAGGATACAGGAACCATCGAATCTACAAGAGATCTGCCCGAGCCTGAAGCGGACGCTGAGCCCTCTTATCGTCACGGTCATGTAAGCATTCAGCGTTCCTGTTCGTAGTACCATCAAGAGGTCTCCGACCTGAAGCTGATGCTGAGTCTTCTGTTATTTACTCTTCCGCATCTACACACCAACTGCGCCGTCTACGCTCCTTACAGCATTCACGGGTACCCGCAAGAGGTCTGCTGAAGCTGATGCTTCTCATGGAACCTCTCATGGAATCTACAGACATACTCCCATTATTTACGGAGATCACTCCAACCATGGCCTCTACAAGAGGTCTGCGGCCCCTTTGAAGCTGAGGCAGAGGCTTCAACTGGTTATTATTCTACACCTATCTATGGTCCCGTTGTGCCTTACAGTCATATCTACAAGAGATCTGCTGAAGCTGAGGCACAACCATCACCCCATACGCTCATTGTACTACGACCTGCTCACTTACCATCTCATACTACTAAAACGAGAGATATTAGCCGATATGGAGTTTTAGTGTGTGTTCAATAATAAAATGGAATGATACAATTTGTAAATTTTTATTTCCCATTAAAGATAGTTAACTAATAGCTAGAATTAATGGAAAAATAATACTCATCATGATTGTAATATGATCATCCATGGATAGCACTCTGCCTGGCTCCTGTTCTATGAGATTTAGCTCACTCTGATATAACGTTGCTCTCGAAACTTATGGTAATAATGCTGATGAAATTAGCAACGGACAGTAATACTAAGAGTAGTAATGAGGTTAATATTGATAATAAATAACCAGATGATAATAAAAATGATGAAAGTAACAACAGTGAATTTCATAAAATTTATAATGGTTAAAGTTCATTAAGCAATGTTCTTGGCAAGATATTTTTCTATTTTTTATTTGATTTCGTTTTCGGAGTTTTCATAATAGCTATTACTGGACCATTTTCAAAGAAAATGCACTAAAATAATCTTGCCATATAATATCGCACAAATTATTGGGCTCAAAAAATGCTGCGGAACTAAATGATGTCAGCACGTTTAGCCAATAAGATTGCACCGTGAGATATCAGATATAGCTAGATACATAATTATTTGTCTAATTTACTTGGTATTGCTCTACTTACCAGAAGTAAAACCAAAATTCCCCTCTCTTAGTTATGATAATTAAGCGTTCCTTACCTTTAACAGCTGTCAGATTACTCTTTGGAAAAAGTCAATTTACTTTTTGGGTTCAGTACACTATATTAAAGTGAAGCTACCTGGTTATGTGTACTTTGATTCTCTGTAAGGATATTTATTGCGATGAATCTAAATATGAATAAACTCTACAGTTGCTATAATGATACGGTTAGTGAGACTAATGATATCATCTAACAATATTCTTTAAGCATCGCATTATACACACAATACAGAATGGCTTTTTCATATCCGAATAATTGATCGATTATACTGGAAGTTCACGAAATATTCTGTGAATGAAAAGATTCCAAACAGACCCACAGGTCATATGTTTAGTATCATCATGGGTATCAGTGCACACACATACACACACAAGCAGAAACTCACACGCATATATTGTATATGTATCTATTTCGATCGCTCTCTATATATACATATATATTATATGTATGTACATATCCACACCACACACACACACAAATACATATACAGTACATATATTCATATTCATATGTACATGTATATATGTGAACGTATATAATATATATATATATATATATATATATATATATATATATATATATATATATATATATATACATACATATATGCACACATATTTACAATATCGGAACACAGGTTATAGATCAATAAGGAATGAAGAAATGTGTAAAAGAAAAGAAGACATGAGAAAAAATCCGAAAGGTGAATACATTCAGCCTCGTCGCCATTTACTCGTTAGCAATCTTTTTCGCTTATGATAAATAACCGTCACCTTAGTTTCTCATGCTCTGATACGTGTGCTCTATGCACATCAAGGTCATAGACAAGTATATAAACTGGTGCGCAAACAGTAACTGACACACACACACCTCTGTTGTGGCCACAGCAAAGTCGCTTAACCCAAGATGAAGTATTTGGCAAGTAGATTTAGCGATCCTTCAATATTTTAATCTTAATTTAGCAATCTTTAAATTTTTAAAACGCTTCAAACACTCCTGTTCACACATTACGAATTAAAAGGATTTGTTTTAACTTGACAGTTGAGTATATATATATGTATGTCCATACACACATATGTATACATGTACATGTATATATATGTATTACATTATAGATATATTTTCCTCATTTTAAATATCTAACCGAACTAAATTATGACTTTCAGGCGTTTGTGCTCTTGGCGGCTACCGTTTGCGCTTCCGAAGTTGAGAAGCGAGAGGCGGAGCCCAGCTATGGCTATCGTTCTAGATACACAATCCCATCTTACACAGTATACAATACCCACCAAATCTACAAGAGATATGCAGAGCCCTCTTATCGCCATGGTCATGTAAGGCATTTCAGCGTTCCTGTGGGCTATACACACTCCGTTCGTAGCTACCATAAGAGGTCTGCCGATCCTGAAGCTGATGCTGAGCCTTCTGTTGCTTACTCTTCCACAACTTACACCCCAGTTGCACCCGTCTACGCTCCTTACAGCGTTCACGGGTACCACAAGAGGTCTGCTGAAGCTGATGCTTCTCATGGAATCTCTCATGGAATCTACAGCCACACTCCCATTACTTACGGAGGCCACTCCAACCATGGGCTCTACAAGAGGTTCGCGGACCCTGAAGCTGAGGCTTCCACTGGTTATTATTCTACACCTGTGTATGGTCCAGTTGTGTCCTACGGCCATCATATCTACAGGAGGTCTGCACACCCATCCACTCCATACACTCCCGTGCACTACAGACCTGTTTCTCTTTATCAAACCCGATACTACTAAGCATGGGAAGGACTGAACGATTTAGCCGATATGGAGCATCGGTGTGTTCAATAAAGATAAAAATGTCAGCAATTTCTGTATCTGAAATTCCTATAAGATTACCCAGCTAATAGTTATACTTTATTGAAAAGTAAAGTAAAAAACTAATGCAAATCACAATCTTGTAAAGAGAAACTGTTAATATTAGCTGACACATTAGTTATCTTCTGTTCTATATATGAATATACTGATATCAGTAAATGCCACACTATAATACAATAATTGTCATAAAAAAGACAAATGTAGTAATATCAATAACAACAATAAAATGATAATGGTTATGATAATGAAAATAACGATTATAATAATGGTATTGATGATGATGATAACAATAATTACAGGTGTTATAATAATAATAGCAACAATAATAATAACAGCGATAGTAATTAAGGTAATAATAACACCAATCTCAACAATATCAATAATAATGGCATTAACAGTAACTATTAATAATGATGGTAATAACATCAACAAGAACAATAATGATGATAATAATGATAATGATAATAATAATAATACCACTAATAACAACTATAATCATTATAATTATGATTACAATGATAATGGTAAGAATATTAATGATAATATTAATAATGATAATGTTACTAATCATAGCAATGGTAATAACAGTAGTGATAAGAATAAAAGCAGTAATAACGGCAATAATTATAACAGGAATGTGATAATAGAAACAATAATAAAATAAGAATGTTGTGAATAATAGGGGCCATAACAAAAGCAATAATTATAAAAGTTATATAAGTGATGATGTGATCAAGAATATTGCATAACTTTTACTTAAGGTCGTATAGCCCCATTTCCTATCTTTTGTATCCTTGGCTCTTGACTGGCCAGGGCTGAGGACTCCTTGGGTTTTTGGCTCAGCCAAATTGGAAAATATCGGTTATTGAGACACTGGCTAGTTTGAATTATAAGGGATATTGACTTTACTTAGATGTCATATTTATTTTCCTTAAAAAATAATGTATGTAATAGAAGATAATTACAAGAGAAGTGACATTATGGTGTTGCTAATATTAATGGTAATTAATATAGCAAGCTGATAATACGTAAATGGTAATAAGTAAAAAAATTAATAGAATCACATGTATATATGTATGTGAATCATTTTCATAGATGTCAGCACACACATAATAATGTATACATAATGTATACGCAATATGTATGTGCGTATATATATGTAAATAGTATTATCTTATATATACACACATATATATATACTACATATATACATACACAAAACATACATATATATCTATTATCTCATCTATCTATTATACATACACAAACATACATACTTCATTATACATATATGCATATACATAATAATACATCATACCACATACATCACAACACACCACTCAAACATAACACACATAAACACACATATATACATATATATGTACGTATTATGTATATCTATATGTAAATACATACACATAGTAACCTTTATCATATATATAATCAGATATATATAGTACTTATATATTATATATATACTATAAAATTCTGTAACTAGATGGAATTATTATAGTGCCTTCACTTGGTCTACTCCTTACAAAGGCGTTCACGGGTACCACAAGAGGTCTGAAGCTGAGGTTTCTGAGGACTCTCATGGAATCTACAGCCCACACTCCTCATTATTAAAGAGCCTGACCACCATGGGCTCTACAAGAGGTTGCGGACCTGAAGCTGAGCCCGAAGGCTTCAATGGTTAGCATTCGCGCCTTACTGTTTATGGTCCAGTGAGCTTACGTCTGGTGTACAAGAGGGCTACTGAAGCTGAATAGAACATCCACCTCATCGTCAAGGAACTACAGATCATGTTCATCTTTACCAACCCCGATTATACAATAATGAGCAGGATGACGTACTGGGGTTTGTTTTTTTATGAAGAAAATAAAAAGGAAAATTTTTACTTTTTGGAAAAATAAAAAAGTATTAAAAAAAAAATTAAATTTTTTTTTTTTTTTTTTTTTTTTTTTTTTTTTTTTTTTTTTTTTTTTTTTTTTTTTTTTTTTTTTTTTTTTTTTTTTTTTTTTTTTTTTTTTTTTTTTTTTTTTTTTTTTTTTTTTTTTTTTTTTTTTTTTTTTTTTTTTTTTTTTTTTTTTTTTTTTTTTTTTTTTTTTTTTTTTTTTTTTTTTTTTTTTTTTTTTTTGTAAAAAAAAAATTTTAAAAAAACCCCCCCCAAAAAGCCCTTTTTGCCCTTTTTTTAAAAAAATACCCCCCCCCCCGGGTTAAATGAAATTTTTTATAAAAAATTTTTATTTTAAAAAAAAATATTTTTTTCATTTTAAAAATTTAAAGGGGTTTTAAAATTTGGGTTTCCCCTTTTTTTTGGGGGGGTTTTAAAAAAAAAAAAAAAAAAAAAAAAAAAAAAAAAAAAAAAAAAAAAAAAAAAAAAAAAAAAAAAAAAAAAAAAAAAAAAAAAAAAAAAAAAAAAAAAAAAAAAAAAAAAAAAAAAAAAAAAAAAAAAAAAAAAAAAAAAAAAAAAAAAAAAAAAAAAAAAAAAAAAAAAAAAAAAAAAAAAAAAAAAAAAAAAAAAAAAAAAAAAAAAAAAAAAAAAAAAAAAAAAAAAAAAAAAAAAAAAAAAAAAAAAAAAAAAAAAAAAAAAAAAAAAAAAAAAAAAAAAAAAAAAAAAAAAAAAAAAAAAAAAAAAAAAAAAAAAAAAAAAAAAAAAAAAAAAAAAAAAAAAAAAAAAAAAAAAAAAAAAAAAAAAAAAAAAAAAAAAAAAAAAAAAAAAAAAAAAAAAAAAAAAAAAAAAAAAAAAAAAAAAAAAAAAAAAAAAAAAAAAAAAAAAAAAAAAAAAAAAAAAAAAAAAAATTTTTTTTTTTTTTTTTTTTTTTTTTTTTTTTTTTTTTTTTTTTTTTTTTTTTTTTTTTTTTTTTTTTTTTTTTTTTTTTTTTTTTTTTTTTTTTTTTTTTTTTTTTTTTTTTTTTTTTTTTTTTTTTTTTTTTTTTTTTTTTTTTTTTTTTTTTTTTTTTTTTTTTTTTTTTTTTTTTTTTTTTTTTTTTTTTTTTTTTTTTTTTTTTTTTTTTTTTTTTTTTTTTTTTTTTTTTTTTTTTTTTTTTTTTTTTTTTTTTTTTTTTTTTTTTTTTTTTTTTTTTTTTTTTTTTTTTTTTTTTTTTTTTTTTTTTTTTTTTTTTTTTTTTTTTTTTTTTTTTTTTTTTTTTTTTTTTTTTTTTTTTTTTTTTTTTTTTTTTTTTTTTTTTTTTTTTTTTATTAAAGAATTTTAAAAAACAAAAACAAATATTAGATTTTGATCCCTTAAAATATATAAGGGGATAACACCCCTTTTTTTGTTTTTAACATCGGGCCCCTATAATTAATCAAATTAAATTTATATATAACGACACAAAATACTTCTAACATATATCAATAATAAATAATAAAAAAGGAAAATTTCCCAAAATTAAAATAGTTAAATTTACTTTTTGGAAAAATACTAGAACTATTAAATTTTTTAAAATACTTAAAATTTTATTTTTAAAATTTAATTTTTAGTTTTTTTCCATTCCCCCCATTACTAATTCTATGTGAAGAAAAGATGGTTTATCCCCCTTCGAAGGATTTTTGAAGGGTTACAAGATTTGCAGGAGATACACACCCCCCAAAACTAACAATTGTAAAAAAAATTAGGGGGGATAAGATTTTTCTTTTGGGTTTTTGTGGAAAATTTTTGAAAAATTGGGGGTTTTTGGGGGATTTGAACGTTTTGATGTTTTTCCTTTAAATTTTCAATTATTTTTATGGGAACCTTTTTTTATTTTGAAAAAAGCTTAAATCTTCTAATAAAAAAACCGGTTTCGGTCTGTTGATGTGGTACTTTTTAAAAAGAAACGTTAAATTTTTTTTTTTTTTTAAAAAAAAGTAATATAATATAGGATATAAAAAAAAAAAATCAACATTTTGTACAAAATAAATAATGTAATTTTCAGAAAAAAAACTATTTGAAAATACTGGAAACAGGGAAATACAAATTTTTTTTTAAAACCCCTTTTATAACTTATCAAAAATGCTACTTTATCAGGGATAAATGCTTTTTCATCTTAAAAATTAAACTCAAAAAATGGAAATTAACAACCAAAATTGAAGGTTTGGGTTTCCCTGTGTTATTGGTTGGCAACAAACAAAAATTAAATAACCAAATTTTTTTTTTGGGGTTTAATAAATTATTTATTTAGTTTTCGTGGTTTTGGCAGGGGGTTTTTTTCCCTTTGGTGTGGTTGTTGTGTGCCCCTTTATTTTAAAAATTTAAATTTTCGAAGACACCAAATAAAACCCCTTTAAAATTTAGCTCCCAAACAAACCAAAACAAACCCCCCCCTTCAACTAATTTAATAGAATTTTATTTTGTTGTGGGGCTTTTTAATATAATTTTTAAAAACATATATTATATACAAAAAACTCATATTTTAAAATATATGTAATGCTTTAAATAAAATTTATTATAAAACTATATTTATTTATTTTGAAATTTAAATTTATATAATTTTTATGATATTTTTTATGTAACCGTAAAATTTAAAAATTTATATATTTTTTTTTTAATTAATTTTTTATTATGTGAAAAAATGTAATTTTTAAATATGGCCGTTTATATGGGAAAATTTTTGGGGTTTATATAAAAATTGGAATCAAATAATTGGTAGGAAACATAAATTTTAGAAAAAAATTTTTAATTTAAAAGGCTTTTATTGTAATTTTAGCATTTTACAAAATTAAAACCCTAAAACTCGAGATAAAAAAAAAAAATGGGTAAAAAAAAAAATTTTATAAAATGAAGATTTTTTTAAGTAAAAGCAAAAAAGGAAAGAAGTAATAAGGGGGGAAGAGTAACTAAAAAGAGGGAAAAAAAAGTTGAGAAAGAGAAGAGGAAAAAGGATTTTGAATCTTTCAATTTTACCTTGGCAATTAAACTTTGTCCCCCACACATCACAAAATATTCTTTCAATCTTAAATTTTTTTTCTAAAATTTTTTTTTTTTTTAACCCCCAACCCCCCAAAATTTTTAAAAATTGAAAATTTTTTATTATTTTATTTAATTATTTTTATTAATTTTATTTATTTTTTTTAAAAATTTTAACCGAATAAAATGTTTTCAGGCTGGGGCTCCGGCGGCTCCGTTTTGCGCTTTCCAAAATGAGAAGGAGGGGCGGAGCCCACCCTAAATCTATCGTTCTAGAACCCAAACCTCCACGGGATACAAACCACAATTAAAAAGATTTTCGCAGCCTGAAGGGGGACGCTGAGCCTCTTACGCAGGTCATGAAAGGCTTTTCGCGTTCCCTGTTTTTCCCGTAGTCCCCAAAAGAGGTCTGCCGATCCTGAAGTGATGCTGATTCTTTTTTTCTTTCGCATTTTACACCCAACTCCCCCGTCTACGCCCCTTTACACATTCGGGGTTACCAAAGAGGTTGCTGAAGCGATGCTTTCAGGGAAAAACCCTTTCATGGAATTAAAGACATACTCCTATTTCGGAGGTACTAAACCATGGCCTTTACAAGAGGTCTGGGGCCCCTGAAGCTGGGGCAGAGGCTTCAACGGTTATTCTTCTACACCATCTAGGTCCCGTTGTGCCTTACAGTCTATCTACAAGAGACTGCTGAAGCTGGGGCAAACCACCCCACCCCTACGCTATGTGATACAGACCTGCTCCCATTTACCATTCATTTACTACAAAAACGGAGAATATACCGATATGGGGTTTTTGGTGTGTTCAATAATAAAATGGAATAAATAAAATTTGAAAATTTTATTTCCCAAAAAAAGTATTAACAAATGCTAAATTAATGAAAAAAATAATACTATCATATTGAATATGTACCATGGTAGCACTTCCCGGTCCTTTTTCTATGAGATTTAGCTCACCCCGTATAACTTTCCTCTAAAAATTTATGGAAAATAAGCTGATGAAATTACCCAAGGGACATAACACAAAGGGTAAAATGAGGTTAATTTTGGGATAAAAAAAAAACCCAATGATAAAAAAAATGGAAAGTAACAAGGGGAAATTTTCATAAAATTTATAAGGGTTTAAAAATTCATTGCATTTTGGAAGTATTTTTTCTTTTTTATTATTTCGTTTTCGGATTTTTAATAGTTTTACGGCCCATTTTCAAAAAAAAAATGCACTAAAATAATCTTCCATTAAATCGCAAAAATTTTTTGGGCTAAAAAAATGCTGCGGAACTAAAGATGTCAGCACGTTTAGCCGTAAATTGCACCGGAATTCAGAAAGTAGATACATATTATTTTTTAAATTTATTGGTATTCTCACTTACCAGAAGTAAAAAAAATTTCCCCTTTTTTGATAATTAAGCGTTCCTTTTTAACAGCTTAGATTATTTTTGGAAAAAAGTCTTTTTCTTTTTGGGTTCAAACACATATTAAAGTGAAGCTACCGGTTATGTGTATTTTGATTTCTGTAAGGATATTTTTGCGATGAATCTAAAAAATGAAAAAATATAATTTGCTATAATTAGGTTGTAGAATAAGATATAATACTAAACAATTTTTTTTAAGATCCTTTTTATACACAAAATAAAATGGTTTTTTCATACCAATAATGATCGATTATATTGGAAGTTCACGAAATTCTGTGAATAAAGACCCCCAACAGACCCCATTTCAATGTTTAGTATATCGGGGTCATGCACCCTACAACACAACAAAAACCCACGCAATTTTTATTTTATTATTTCGATCCTCCTTATAACATAATATATAGTAAAAACAATCCACCCCACACAACACACAAATCAATCATACAATTTTCCCTATTCATAGACTGTAAAATATGTAAAAATTTATATAATATAAAAAAGTATTTAAAAATATTATATAAAATTATATATATAAAATAATATATAAAAATATTATAATAATATATCCCATTTTTAAAATATCGGAACCGGTTATGTCAAAAAGGAATGAAAAAGTGAAAAGAAAAAAAAATGAGAAAAAACCCAAAAGGTAATAATCGCCCGCGCCATTTCCGTTAGAAATCTTTTTCGTTTTAAAAAAATAACCGTCACCTATTTCCCATCTCTGAACGTGTCCCTTTCAAACATAGACAAGTATAAAAACGGGGTGCGCAAACAGTAACTACACAACCACCTTTTTGGGGCCCACAGAAAAATCCCCCAAAACCAAGATGAAGTTTTTGGGAAATTTAGCGATCTTAAATTTTTTAATCTTTTTTTAGCAATCTTTAAAAAAACGTTCAAACCCCCTTTTTCACACAACGAAAAAAAGGATTTTTTTAAAGACTTTGGTTTATAAAATTTTATTTAAAACAATTATTTTATAAAAAATTTGTAAAAGTATATTTTATTCATTTAGTTTTATTTTTCCCATTTTTAAAAATATCTAACGAACTAAATTAGACTTCCAGGCGTTTGGTGCTCTTTGGCGGCTACCGTTTGCGCTTCAAGTTGAGAAGCGAGAGCGGAGCCCAGCTAGGGGCCAAATCTTTTGAACACAATACTTCACTATACAATACCCCCAAATTAAAAGAGTTGCAACCCCCTACCCTCCCGGGGATGGGGGACCGTTCTTTATCAACCCTCTACAAACCTAAGGGGAAAAAGGGGGGGGGTTCCAATAAGTACTGAATTTCTGTTTTATTTAAATTCAATTACCCAGCAAAAGGGTTCCTAAAAAAGGGGTTGTAAAAACCCGGGAATTCCCAAATCACAACCCCCTTAAGGGGAAAAACGGGGTTAAAAATTAAGCTGACCCATGGTTATTTCCACTTTATTTTGGTTTAGGGAATTTAAAGGCCACCCCCTTTCCCCCCAAAATGTCATAAAAAAAAGTTTTTTATAAAAATAACAACATAAGGATAAGTTGGGGTTAAAGGGGAAAAAGAAAAAAAATTGGTTTTGATAAAATTTTGTTTTAAACCCAATATTAATTTTAAAATTAATAAAAAATTTTTAAAAAAACGTTTTTTAGAATTATTTTCCCCAATTAAAAATACTATATAAAAAAATACAATAAAAATAATTTAATAAAAAGAAAATTATAATTTAATAACAAAAAAAATGAATGTTAAATGAAATAAGATTATAATAATTATAATTTTAAAAACTTTTTAATTTAAATAAAAAAAAAAATTAATTTAAAACATAAATTATAAGGATTAAAAAACCCCAAACCCAAAAAAAAAAAAAGGGATAAATAAGAAAAATATAATAATAAAATAAATAAAATTTTTAAAAATTAAAATAATTATAGAAACAAAAAAAATAATGGTTTAAAATATAATTTTATATTAATAATAAAAAAATTGTTAAACAAAACTAAATTTGATGGTAATAAAAAAAAGTAAGTTTGATAGAAAAAAAAAAACCCTTAAAAAAACCAAAACTTTAAATTATATTAATGATAATGGTAAAAAATAATAAAAAATAACAAAAGAAATGGAAATAACAAAAAGAATAAAGGGAAAATATATTATAAAGGAATAAAATAAAACAAAAAAATAAAAAAGATTGTTTAAAAACAAAAGGGCAAAAATTATAAAATGGTAATAATAAACCAAAATAAAATAAAGGTGGAAAAATGGGGCCCCAAAAAAACATTTTTAAATTTTTAAGGGAGGGTAAAAATTTGGGGTTTTTTGGTCGAAGGAAATTTTTTTTTTGACCGGGGTTTAAAGGGGGGTTAGGATTTGGTTTTTGGTTTTTTCCCCTTTAAAATATGGTTTTTTTTTTAAACCCAGGATTTTGAATTATGGGTTTGTTTTACTTTTTTTATTATTTTAAAAATAAGTATGAAAAGATAATTTGAGAATACAATTATTGTTTAAATTAGTAATAATTTAAACCAACTGATATACTAATATGAGTATGGCGTATATATAATGTATAATAGAATTATCTTATATATACACAATATATATATACTACATATATACATACACAAAAACTACGTAATATTATGTATCTGATCTATCTATATATCATACACAAATACATACTTCATATATACATATAGCATATACATAATAATACATCAACACACATACATACACAACTCACCACAACTCAACATAAACACACATATACACACACATATACATATATATATAAGTACGTATTATGTAATCTATAGTAAACACATACACATAGAACCTTATCACATCTAATATTATACATATATATATATAGTACACATATATATATATATATATATATATATATATATATACTGTAATCATAATAGGAATTATTATAGTAGCTTCACTTGTCTACCTTCCTTACAGCGTTCACGGGTACCACAAGAGGTCTGAAGCTGATGGTTCTCATGGGACCTCTCATGGAATCTACAGCCACACTCCCATTACTTAAAGAGGCCAGACCAACCATGGGCTCTACAAGAGGTTTGCGGACCCTGAAGCTGAGGCCGAGGCTTCCACTGGTTATCATTCTGCGCCTTTCTGTTTATGGTCCAGTTGTAGCTTACAGTCATGTGTACAAGAGGGCTACTGAAGCTGAAGTAGAACCATCCACCTCATACGCTCGAAGGAACTACAGATATGTTCATCTTTACCAACCCCGATATTACAAAGAATGAGAGGACTTGGTTGATTTAGCCGATAAAGAGTGTTAGTGTTCAATAAGAAATGGGAAAAATAAGATTTGTGAATTTCTGTTTCACATTAGAGATTTTATCTAATAGTTAGAATCAATGAAAGTAATATTCATGAGAAATTTGATACCATCATAATGATCATCCTTTGGATACAGTTACCTGGTGTCTGTTCTGTTCTGATGTAACGTAAAGTACATTTGACAATATTACTGGTAAATATATTCATTGTGATGAAAATACAAATATAATAATTATTATAATTAGTAAATAATATAGTTTTATTCAATTTCTTCCCCATTAATATTCTAGGTGTGAATGCTTCTGTTTTTTTGTTTCTAAATTACCCACTGTGTGCAAGAAAAGACTGGTGTTATCATCCAATTCGAAGGATTGAACGCAGGTTAGCAAAATTGCTCGTGGGGGTTATGCCTGTCGCTTATTTAGCTGTAAACAAGAGTTAAATCTCTCTAACCTAACTAAACACCGAATTTTCAGGTCTGTATTAGTATTGCTGGATCACTTTTAACAAAAAGAAATCCGTTCAACATGTTTATTTTTATCTCAAAAAAGACAAATTAATACTAGGATACTACAGACAAAAACATACAGGTACACCTTGAAACAAAATAAATACATGTAATGCAGAAACACTCAACCTAAGGTTTTTTATTAATTGCACCTATAAGTAACTATGGTTATCTTTTAAATTTGTTGTAATTACCCTCGCATTTTATAACATTATCGGAAGATGACTACTGTTATCATGGATAACATTAGTCATCGTTAACATACATTAGAAAAATATATACATACACATACTTAAATATGTATATATACATACACAAACATATGTATATGTGTGTGTGCTATGCACCATGGGATATGTGTATGCACACAGACACACCCTAAATAACTCATTGTGTGTGTTTATATATAATGATTTAGTATCTGCATGTGTGCGTGCTTGCATTTGTGCGTGCATGCGTGCGTAGGTGTGTGTGTGCTTATATATATATATATATATATATTTTAAAATATATATATAAAATAATTTTATATATATATATTAAGAATGCACACCAATATCAATACATAAATAAGTAGACACACACACACACACACACACACACACACACACACAACAAAAACCCACACCCCACAACACCACCACGCAGTATATGTGTATATATGAATGTATATTGTGTGTGTGAGCGTGTGTTATATATAATATAATATATATAATTTTTAAATATATTTTTAAATGATATAATGGTAATGCATCATTATATATATATATCTATATATATTATATACTTATATTTATAAATGTATGTATACGTGTGTGCACATAAAAATGTGTATATATATTTTTTACATCGGGGAATATTATGTATTTATGTATTGAAAAACATGTACACATCTATACCTATGGCTATGTATATATATAGAGAGAGAGTTGGCGGGTATATATATATATGACAGCATGTATATATGTGTACGGACACATCGTTATCTCATGTATATAAGTTTTTCAACTTTATCATAGTTACCATCTTTATTGTATTTATTTTATGCATTTTACAGGAAATTTACTCCTGAGAATACAGTCTGATAGCATAAAACAAAGAAAATGGGAAAAAATAAAAAAAAAAAATCTTACTGAAAAAAAGCACGCTTTCGTTTTTAGACTCAAAGGCACTTTCTCATCCAAAAAAAAGGTCACAACGAGTATTAAACTGGTGCGCAGCGAAACTCACACACACGACTTCTTTTGTGGCACAAAAGTTTTTAGTAAAGATGAAGTTTGGAAAGAATTTTGCAATTTTCAATTTTCCCTTTGGGCATTTAAGCGTATTTTCTCCACCATCAAAAAATAGTTTTTTTTCAATTTTAAAATTTGATGTCTAGCACATTTTTTTTTTAACCTTACCATTTAAATACATTCGAAAATTTTATTATTTTTTTTTTTTGCCAGAATAAAATGATTTTCAGGCATTTGTGCTCCGGGGAGCTCCCGTTTGCGTTTTCCAATTGAGAACAGAGGGGAGCCCCTATGGCTATCGTCGTGCTACGAATCCCAACCTCCACGGGATACGGGAACCATCGAATCTACAAGAATCTGCCGAGCCGAACGGACGCTGAGCCCTCTATCGCACGGTCATGTAAGGCTTTTCAGCTTCCTGAAACCTATACAACCCCGTTGTATTACCATAAGAGGTCTGCCGATCCTGAATGAGCGAGCTTCTTTTTGTTTCTCTTCCGCATCTTAAAACACCAACTGCCCCGCTACGCCCCTTACAGCATTCCGGGTACCAAAGAGGTCTGCTAAAGCTGAGGCTTCTCATGGAAAACCTTATAACACAAAACCCCCTTTTTTTAGGTATAAATGTTAAAGAGGGGGCCAACCCCCAATTACAGACCCAATGGATTACACATACTAGGTTTGGTTTTAAACATTTAAAAAAAGAAAAACTGAAAAACCCCCAATACGAAATTTTCCAAATTTATTTAAAAAAAAATTTTTTAAAAAGGGGAAACCCTTTTTTAGGGGTTTTAATAAAAAAAAAAAAAATTTTAATTTTTATTTTAAGTTTTTATTAGAATTTGGGTTACCCATTTGAAAAAAATTTATCCATTAACTTTCCGGTCCTGTTTTTAATTTCCAGGGAAAAACGTTATCTTGAAATTTTAATAACGTGAGAAATTAGCAACGGACAGTAACACAAGGGGTATAATGGGGTTAATATTGAAAATAAATAACCAATGATAAAAAAAAAATGAAAAAAGAAAACAACGGTGAATTTCATAAATTTTTATGGTTAAAGTTTTTTAGCAATGTTCTGGCAAGATTTTTTCTATTTTTTATTTGATTTTTTTTCGGATTTTCTAAATTTATTATGGACCTTTTAAAAGAAATGCACTAAAAAATCTTCCCCAATAATATCGCAAAAATTTTTGGGCCAAAAAAAGCTCGAGCAAAATATGTCAGCACGTTTAGCCAAAAGATTGCACCGTGAGATATCAATAACTGATACATAATTATTTGTCAAATTTACTTGGTTTTGCTCTACTTACCAAAAGAAAAACCAAAAATTCCCCTCTTTTATTTATAAAATAAATTCCTTTCCCTTAACAGCTGTCGATTCCCTTTTTTGTAAAAAGCTTTTCTTTTGGGTTCAAACACTTATTAAAGTGAAGTACCGGTTATGTATTTTTGTTTCTCTGTAAGGATATTCTTGTGATAGAATCTAAATAGGAAACTATCCATTTGCTATAATGATACATTTGGTAAGAATAATGAATCAATACTAAAAATATTTTTTATAGCATCACTTTCATCACACAATACAAAATGGCTTTTTTCATACCCCGAAAAATTTGAGGGTATACGGAAGTTCACGAAATGTCTATGAATGAAATGTTTCCCAAACAGCCCCACAGGTTTTATGTTTAGTATTATCAGGGGGTATCGGCCAACATACACACACAAACAAAAACGCACCGCAAATTGAATATGTATTATTTCGATCTCTTCTATTATCATATAATTTATGTATGTACTATCCACACCACACACACACAACAAATACATTAAGTACATAATTCATGTTCATATGTACATGTATTAGGGAAACGTATATAATTATATATATATTAATATATAAAATTTTATAAATATAAAAATATAACATCCCTACATATTCATACATATATAAAATTATTATTCATACATAACACACATAATTTACAATATGGGAAACACAGGTTTAGATCAAAAAGGGAATGAAAAAATGTGTAAAAGAAAGAAGACATGAAAAAAAATCCGAAAGGGAAAACATTCCGCCTCGTCGCCATTTACCGTTAAAATTTTTTTTCGTTTATGAAAAACAACCGTCACCTCCTTTTCCCATCTCTGTACGGTGCCCCCATGCCATAAGGTCATAAAAGTATAAAAACTGGTGCCAAACAGTAACCAAAAACACACCCTGTTGTGGCCACAGCAAAGTCGTTTTACCAAGATGAAATTTTTGTAAATAGTTTCCGATCCTTCAATATTTCAATCTTTTTTCAGCAATCTTTAAACTTTCCCAAAAAAAGTAAAATGACCCTTTTTAACGTGAAGTTTGTTAAAATTTATTACATTATGATGTACATACACACATTATGTTACATGTATATGTATATATAATATTATAGCTATATTCCAAATTTTTAAATATCTAACAGAACAAAAATTATGACTTGCGGGGCGTTGTGTCTTGGGGGGCACCATTTACGTTTCCGAATTTGAAAAAGCAGAGGGGAGCCAGTATGGCACGTTCTAGATACACATCCATTTTACACAGATACAATGCCCCCAAATTTTTAAGAGATCAGCAGAGCCTGAAGGGGACGCTGAGCCCTCTTATCCCCATGGTTTTAAGGCTTTTGGCGTTTCTGCAACCTTTTTACACACCCGTTCGTACCACCACAGAGGTCTGCCGATGCTGAAGCGATGCTGACCTTCGTTGTTACTTTTCCGCAACTTACCCCCCATTTGCCCCTTTTACGCCCCTTACAGCGTTCACGGGCCCAAGGGGTTTCGTGAAGTGATCTTCTCATGGAACCCTTTCATGGAATCACACCACACTCCCATTACTTCGGAGGCCACCCCAACCATGGGCTCTATAGAGTCCGCGGACCCTAAGCTAGGTTTCCCACTTTTTTACACTCTACACCTCTGTAGGGTCGGTTGTGCCCTAGGGCCCATCATTCTAAGGGGTCTGCACCCCATCAAACCCCATCGCTCCCGTGCACTACGACCTGTTTCTCTTTATAAAACCCGATACTATAAGCTTTGGGAAGGGACTGAACGATTTAGCTGATATGGGCACGGTGTGTTCAATAAAGGTAAAAATTATCGATTTCTGTATCTAAAATTTCCTAAAAGATTACCAGCTAATAGTTATTTTTCTTAAAAAAAAGTAAAAAACAATGCAATCAAAAATCTTGAAAAGAAAAAAAACTATAAAATAATGATATGAAAACAATAAAAATAAAACAATAAAAAAAGCGTAAAATTTTGTAACAAACATCAATAACGGCAATAAAATTGTAATAGGAATGGTAATAAGAACAATAATAAAATAAACAAAAGCAATAATTATAAAATTTATTAATGGATTGTTTAAGAATTTTGCATAACTTTATTGGGGTCGATAGCCCTTTCCATTTTTGTACCCTTTGGCTCTTGACCGGCCGGGGCTGGGACCCCTCATTTGGGTTCTTTCTTCCTCAGTTTTTGGGGTTTTTGGCTCGTTTTAAATTTTCGTTTGGGAAAAATGAGGTTTTTGAGACACGCTAATTTTGAATTAAAAGGGGATATTGACTTTCTTAGTGTCTTTTTATTTTCCTTAAAAACAATGTATGTAATAGGAAAATTTCAAGAGAAGTAAAAATTATTGTTACTATTATAATATAATTTAATAAAATAAAGCTGAATGGTAAAAAGTATAAAACTTTTTTAATGAGAATCCATGTATATATGATAGATGCCACCCCCCCAAACACAAAAATGTAGAAACATATAGTATGTACGTATATATATGTAAATGCATATTTATCTCATTTATCACATTACATAATTGTACTCCTGGGAGCTGCCGTCTGCGCTTCGAAGTTTAAAGCGAGATACGGAACCATCGAATTAAAAGATCGCCGATCCCGAAGCGGGGCGCGAGCCCCCTTATCGTCAGGTCATGTAAATCTTTAAGCGTTCCCGCAAAACCCTTTCACACTCCGTTCGTAGTTTTCCATAAGAGGTTTCCGATCCTGAAGCTGTGTGAGCCTTCTGTTTTTTACTCTTTCCCCAACTTTCACCCCAACTTCACCCTTTACGCTCCCACAGCATTCACGGTACCACAAGGGTTGCTCAAGTTTTCTTCCATGGAAACCCCCAGGGAAACTACAGCACTCCCATTTTTACGGGGTCCTCCAACATGACCTCTATAAGAGGTCTGCGGATCCAAAGCTGAGGTGAGCTTAACTGGTATTATCCTAACCTATCTTTGGGCCCATTGTGCCTTACAGTCATATCACAAAAGATCTGCTGAAGCTGAGGACAACCATCCACACCCTACGCTGTGCAAATAAAGACCCCCGCTCCATTTTCCAACCCAGTCTACTAAAAAGGAGAGAAAAAATTTAAAAGGTTTGCCCTATGGATTTCAGTGTGGTTCAATAATAAAAAAGGAAAAAACAACTTGCACATTTTTATTTCCCATTAAAGCTGGTTAACTAATAGCTAGAATTAGTGGAAAATTCATCATAATTGTAAAAATAAGGTGATCATCCATGGATAGTACTTTGTCTGGCTCCTATTCCCAGGGGATTTAGTCACTCTGATATAACGTTACTCTTTGAACTTACGGGGAAAATTTTGGGTGAAATTGGGAACGGATAGTAACATAAGGGTAGTAATGAGGTTAATAACAATAATAAATAATCAGAAGGTAATGAGAATGATGAAAGTAACAGTGAATTTCATAAAAATTATAGTGTGTCAAAGTACATTTAGCAATGTTCTTGGCAAGACATCTTTCTACACTCAAGTCTTAATGAAAATCCTAGTTGGCAACTACCGACCTAAGCCCCACCTTATCACCTTTATTCATTGCATATATTAATATCTTTTTAATTATTTTTTTCTTAATTCGTTTTCGGTCTCATTTATCATAGTTATAACTGAACCATTTTCAAAGAAAATGCACTGAAATAATGTTGCCATATATCGCACAATTATTGGGGTAAAAAAATGAGGTAGAGCGTTTAGCCAATGAGACTGCACCGTGAGATATCAGATATAGTTTAATACATAATTATTTGTATAATTTTTTTCGTATTTTAGGTTTCCCGAAAAAGATCAAAACCCTCTTTTTTTAATTTAAATAAGCGTTCCCTTACCTTTTTAAACTGTCAGATTATGCTTGGAAAAAGCTACCTGGTTTTGTGTACCTTGATTCTTTGTAACGATATTCATTGTGATAAAATATATAACTATGCAGTTAGTAAGAATAATGATATCAATACTAAACAATATTTCTTTAAAGCATCAAATTCATACACTATAGAGAATGGAAAATTTCATATATTCTGTGCACGAAACCGAATAATTTATCGAATATACTGGAAGTTAACGAAACCTCCCGTTTTATGGAGTGATTACAAACAGACCCACAGATCCCATGCTTTGTATCATCAGGGTACATGCACACCCCACACACACACACACAAAATCACAGCAATTTATTTTTCTATTTCAATTCCCCCCATATATACTATATATTTATGTATGTGTACCACACGCAAACATACAAACTATATTCTATTCAGGGGATATTATTATGTGAAAAAAGTTTATAAATTTTTATTATAATATAGATAATATAATATACCTATATGTTTATACAAATATATCTAAATATTATTCCATATCATTTATAATATCGGGAAAAACGGTTTAGATCAATATGGAATGGGAAAAATATGTAAAAGAAAAGAAGACTGACGAGAAAAAATCCGAAAGGTGAATATATTCCGCCTTGTCATTTATCTGTTTGCAATCTATTAAAAATAACACGTCGCTTCCCTTTCTCATACTCTGAGCGTTTCTCCTGCCCCATCAAGATCATAGACGTATATAAACTGGGGGCAAAAAAGTAACTGACACACAAACTGGCCCAGCAAGTCGCTTAAACCCCAAGGTGAAGTATTTGGCAAGTAGATTAGCGATCCTTCAATATTTCAACTTTATTTAGCAATCTTTAATTTTTTTAAAAAGTTTCAAAAACCCTGCCACCATTACGAAGTAAAAAATTTTTTTTTTTTTAACGTGACAGTTGTGTATATTATACATAATATAGTTGTCC
The DNA here is from genome assembly GCF_015228065.2 of Penaeus monodon. Classification (NCBI taxonomy): domain Eukaryota; kingdom Metazoa; phylum Arthropoda; class Malacostraca; order Decapoda; family Penaeidae; genus Penaeus; species Penaeus monodon. The sequence continues at coordinate 25,341,515 of NC_051427.1, read as the reverse complement.
ATACACAATATATGTATAAATGTACATGATATATATTATTAATTATAGCTATTTTTTTCTCATTTTTAAAAATCTAACCGAACCAAATTGCGACTTTCAGGCGTTGGTCTTGGCGGCCTGTTTTTCGCTTTCCCAAGTTTAGAAGCGAGAGGCGGAGCCCAGATATGGGTATCGTTTTGTAACAAAACCCCCCCCTACACAGTTTACAAATTCCACCAAAAACTACAAAAGATACAGGCCGAAGCGGAAGCTGGGTTTCTTATCACCATGGTCATGTAAGGGGATTTCAGGTTCCCGCAACCATACACACTCCGTTGTAGCTACCATAAGAGGTCTGCCGATCCTGAAGTGATGGAGCCTTTTGTTGTTTACTCTTCCAAACTTTCACCCCGTTGCACCCGTCTACGCTCCTTACAGCGTTCATGGATACCACAAGATTTTTGCTGAAGGATGTTTCTGGAATCTTCAGGAATCTACAGCCACACCCCATTTTCTTCGGGGGCCACCCCAAACCCTGGGCTCTATAAGAGGGCGCGGGCCCTAAAGTGAGGCTTCCAGGTTTTTCTACACCTGTGTATGGTCGAGTTGGTCTCGGGCTCATATTAAGGAGGTTGCACACCCATCCATCCCTACGCTCCCGGGGAAAACAGACCTGTTTCTCTTAAAAACCCGATACTACTAAGCATGGGAAGGACTGAACGATATGTAGCATCGGTGTGTTCAATAAAGGTAAAAATGTCATAGATTTCTATATCTGAAATTCCTATAAGGATTATCCAGCTAATAGTTATACTTTCTTAAAAATAATTAAAAAAACTAATGCACATCACAATTTTGTAAAGAGAAACTGTGAATATTAGCTGACACAGTTGTCTTGTGTTCTATATACAAATGGAAATACTGATATCAGTAAATGACACACTATAGAAAGACAAATGTAGTAATATCAATAACAGCAATAAAATGATAATGGTTTTAATAATGACAATAACGATTATGATCATGGTATTGATAGTGATGATGATAACAATTATGGACGAAATTTAATGAATGTTGGTGTGGACCTTGCAATATGACATGCCACATGAATTCCAGATAGCAGGAAGCCTTTCCCTAAATATTTCAACGCCGCTTCGAAAAGAGGTTAAGCTTGTCGCTTATTTAGTGGAAGCTGCAGCGCCTACGGACACTACGAATTTACGTCTACAATTTCTAGTAAAAAGAAAGCTGTGGTCAAACTTTTTAATCTAAAATAATGATAATAAATAAATAAAATAAATAAAAATATAAGACTAGGATACTACTGACAAAAACACACAGGCACACTTTTGAGCACAAATAAATGCATGTAAATACATAAACACACTCACCCTAAGATTTGCATTACAATCGTAGTTTTAAAATCATCGTAAGCATGACTACTGTTATCATGGATAACGGAAGATTAGAAAACATACATATATATGTATCTATATATTTATATGTATACACATCTGAATATGTGTGTGCCTGCGTACATGCATGTGTAAGTGCACACACACGCACACACACATATATATAACTCGAATGTATATGCAGTGATATTTTATGATTCCACATGTATCAATATAGAAGTGAATATATATATATATATATATATATATATATATATATATATATATATATATATATATGTGTGTGTTGTGTGTGTGTGTGTGTGTGTGTGTGTGTGTGTGTTGTATGTATATATAAATGAGTGTGTATGTGTGTGTGTGCGTGCGCGAGTGTCTGTGCGTGTGTGTGTGTGTATGTTCATACATATATATTACGAATCCATAGCTATACTTTATCAGTATATAAATAAGTAAATATATATCTATATATATATATATATATATATATATATATATATATATATATATATATATAAGCGTATATCTGTGTTTGTGTGTGTGTGAGCGTGTGTACATCATGTATATATATAAAAATATATGTATATATTTAAATTATATATATATACGTATATGTATAAAAATACAAATATATATATATATATATATATATATATATATATATATATATATATATATATATGTATAGATATGTACATACATCTGTTAGTCTATCTATATATGTGTGTGTGTGTGAATATTGAAATGTGTATATATATGGGATAATATTATGTATTATGTGTGTGGAGAACATATATGTATTCATCTTTCTCTCTCTCTCTCTCTCTCTCTCTCTCTCTCTCTCTATATATATATATATATATATATATATATATATATATATATATATATATACATACATATATATAGAGAGAAAGAGGTGTGTGTTTATATAAAATATGTACATGCACATATATGTACACACACATATATCGCTATAATAATTTACAACCCTATCATAATTACCATCGTTATTATAGTTTTTATTCATTTTTACAGGAAATTCTACTCCTGAGAATTTACATCAATTATTAAAACATAAAACAAAAGAAAAGAAAATTATAAACGCAAAAAAATTATTAGAATGACAGTAATAATGTTTATAGAACAACATAGAAGGAATCTATATGCAAAAAGAAAGGGACAGATAAATGGCAAGAGAAGCAGGCAACATAGGTGAGTCTAATGCTTCAACATCCAGTATCTGTTAGCATTTTTTTCTTATTGAAATAAGCAGACCTTTCACTTTTTATAAACCCCAGCTGCATCCATCTACACTCCTTACAGCGTTCATGGGTACCACAAGAGGTCTGATGAAGCTGATGCTTCTCATGGAACCTCTTATGGAATCTGCAGCCACACTTCCATTACTTACGGAGGCCACTCCAACCATGGGCTCTACAAGAAGTCCGCGGGCCCTGAAGCTGAAGCTTCCACTTGTTATTATTATGTCCCTTTTGTTTATGGTCCCATTGTGTCCTACGTCCATGATATCTACAAGAGGTCTGCTACAGCTGAAGCAGAACCATCCACCCCATATGCTCTCGTCACTACATAACTGTTTCTCTATATCAACATAAATAATAATAATGATAATAGCAACAACAGCCATGATAATATAATAAATATACAATGATAACAACAATAGCAATGATAATGGTGGTATTCATAATAATAATGATAATTATAGTAAAAACAATAATAACAGTAATAGTAGGAATAACAAAAATATCAACAATAACGATTACAGTTATAACAAATGTACTAGCGATAACAATAGCATAATGATAATAACAACATTAATGATGATAAGGATAATAATAATAGTGATAACGCTAATAACATTTAATGATAATATTGATAATGATAACAATAATGATATTAATAAATATAGTAATGGTAACAGAAGTAATTATAACAGTAACAGCAATAATGATCATAATAATAATAATAACAATAACAACAGCGTTCGCAATGAAAACACGTTTAGCAATGATGACAATATGAAAATAAAAGGAATAATGATAATGTTATCAGTAACTTTTACAAAATGTTGCATAGCCCCTTTCCTCTCTCCCTCGATTGGCTATTTACTTCTCTTCACATCCTTGGATTCTGACTCAGTGATATGGTTGATTTCGATAGGAAAATATCGGTTAGTGAGACATTAGTTTGTCTTTCAAGGGATGCTGACACTTTTTTTCTTTAAAACATAATGTAGTTAATAGGAATAATGACATGAAAGGTGATAGTGTTCTTAGTGCTATTAAATGTAACGATCGTCACTGTGATACAACAACAACAAAGTAAATACGTACAAAACCTCACCTCAAGTCAACACCCTCGGGGGATGGGTAACCTGGAGTCTACAGCCGGAATCCCATTACCTACGGAGACAACTTCATCCATTGGCTCTATAAGAAATCTGAGGCAGGACCATTCACCCATGCGCACGTGTGAACTGCCGACCTGCTCCTCT
>NC_051427.1:25327606-25335106 GCF_015228065.2 Penaeus monodon | reverse complement strand
ACACACCCACACATAAATGTGTGCATGCGTGGTTAATCCAGAAATGTTTGCGTCATTAATTTTTTAATGGTTTAGCGGCTTCTGAAAGCTTTCGATGAAATTTAGGGATTAACTATAAACTAGAAAATCACACACACACATGTATATACATACGTATGTGCGTGTATATATATTTAAAAAAAAATATACATATATACATACACACACATATATACATATACGCATTAAACACACACACACACACACACACACACACACACACACACACACACACACACACACACACGCATATATACATGTATATATGTATATATATGTATATATACTTATAAATATATAAGAATATATATATACACTCATAGATACATATATATACATAGACATATGATACATACATATATATATACATATGTATATATACATATATGTATGTACATAAACATATACATATATATCTATATATTATACAAACACTCACACACACAATACACACAAACGCACACATTAACGATATTGTTTTGTACTGGAAGACTTGACATGTAAATGCAGAAATAAGTAATAAGAAATGAAAAAGAATAAGAAATAAGTTGAGAGAAGGCAATAGGCTGGCATCCGGAAGAACAGGCAGATACGAGTATTTTTTTATTATTATTCCCTTCACTGTCTGGTGATCCAAGAAGGTTAACAATAACAGCAATGAAGGAAGGACGTTTGATAAAGATGAGGAAGTTAATTGTCTCAAATGTCCTTCTGTGTCAAGGAATCAAATCATCGACAGGAGAGAATGGGAAAGTTAAGGGGATTAACCGAACAACGCCTCTGGTAATACAGCTAAAGGGAATGGAGAGAAGAAAGATGATTAATTAAAAGGGTCGAGACAGAGGGATAGGTAATCACCATGAGACTCCGGTAAAGGAAAAACAAAATATGATAAACAAGAAAGAAAAACATTTGATAGATGAAGTAAATACGAACAGGTGTAAAGAAGGAAGGCTAATATTAAAACTATAATGATGGAAATATACAGAAATTTAATCAACTACACAAAAAAGGAAGAAACAGGAAGTAGGAAAAGTTAAGGTAATAGTTATAGCTAGAACTTTAAGGTTAAGTTCAGTTAACCTTCTAAAGACAAAGCGTAGAGGGAAACAGGGCGATACTAACTGAACCGAGGCCAGATCATAATACGGTACAAATGATAATATTAGAGAAATCTAGACTGATCTCTCAAGCAAGCACAATATTATCAGGCCAAGCGGTTATAAAACAATCCGGAAAAGCAACTTCTTAGGGGCAGGAATAAAGCTCAGTACAGGTATTAGCCAAATGTAGATTTTGATAACATGGTATACTCGGTAACGAGTAACGCGTCGAAAACTACATCATTGTGAAATTAATAATTGTTACCCTGGGATGAATAATTCCAAATACACTTACATATTCACGTGTAAATGACATCGCCCTTATGTGACAGAAATATTTTGAATACATTTTCTACCAACAAAACGATATGCAGATAAAACATCGTATTTCTGTTATGTCTTAATTTCATATAATGCAGCTCTATCATCAGTATACTCAATACAAATAATAATTGCAGTAGTAATGTTTATCATGATGATCCCTAGGGAAGTGTATTGATTAGTACAATAATGTAAAGAATTAATGAAAAACGATACTACAGAACTTAAAGTGATGGATGACAATAAAAGACAATAATAATAGGTATCATTCAATTATAGAATATCGATATTCAAACAGAAAAGACGGGCAGGATCCTGTTAAAGACATCCGCCAAACAAGAGAGATATTAACAATGGTCGTGCATTACGCCAAAGGAATTCCATTGCCAGAGCACAGGCCAAATTCAAAGAGTATGAGAGGAACGAAACGCAGAGAGAAGGGTTAACGGATAATCTCCAGTGCCCTGGGTACCATCAAGTGCTCACCCCTTTGGATAACGGATAAACTGTAGTGCACTGGGTAGCATCAAGTGCCCACCCTGCATTTGGGAGGCACCGGTCCCTTGTGCCACGACCCGAGAAGTAGTCGGAAGAAGGATGGCCGTGGACGCTTCTTGTCGCTGGCAGGAGTCCGTTAAGCCGCCATAAATATGCGCATAAGAAAAAGATAATATACCACAAACCACATAAACAAACACTAAATGAGAAACCAGAATGAGTATAAAGACTAGCTAATTTACATTTCAAAAAAAATTAACAAAACAAATAAACAAATTAATGAATAAACAAACCGTAAGCACATTCTCCCTGTTCAGTTTAACTCCCTATCATGCCAACAAACATGGTTAACGCGTTTCATCACAGGTAATTAAAAAATGAGATAAAATTGGAAAATAAACCACAAAAACCAAGACGTACTTTAAACTTAAAAGTAAATGAAAGCTTTATGCCGGTACGAGATATATATATCGATCACTCATTATATTCTTTTGGATGATGATGATAATAAACAATTCCGATTATAGTAATAATGCTAATTCTTCTTCTTTTAACGGTAGGTTCATGTCCGAGCCGCCGTGGTCACAGCATGATACTCAATTGCAGTTTTCACGTTGTGATGCTCTTGGAGTGAGTACGTGGTAGGGTTCCCAGTTCCTTTCCACGGAGAGTGCCGGTGTTACCTTTTTTTTTTTTTTTTTTTAGGTAATCATTCTCTCTATTTATCCGGGCTTGGGACCAGCACTGATTTGGGCTGGCCCGCCCATCCAGCGGCAAGGCAAGCAATAGAGGTGAAGCTCCTTGCCCAAGGGAACAACGCGCCGGCCGGTGACTCAAACCCTTCGAACTCAGATAGCCGTCGTAACAGTCCCGAGTCCGACGCTCCAACCACTCGGCCACCGCGGCCTTGACGATCATGGGTTTCCATGATTTTTCTTGGCAATTTAGAGCGGTGGTTTGCCATTGCCTTCCGCCCGGTGTTTTTTTTTTTTTTTTTTTTTTTTTTTTTTTTTTTTTTTTTTTTTTTCGAGTCACCATCTCTATTTACCCGGTACTGACTTGGGCTGCCTTGGCCACCCAGCGGCTAGGCAGGCAATCGAGGTGAAGTTCCTTGCCCAAGGGAAACAACGCGCCGGCCGGTGACTCGAACCCTCGAACTCAGACTGCCGTCGTGACAGTCTTGAGTCCGACGCTCTAACCATTCGGCCACCACGGCCCCGAATAATGCTAATAATGACTCATAAATACGATTATTCGCACTGCAACTTTTACAGCAAACGGTGTATCGGTTTGCAGGAGTTTCTTACATACCTTCCCTCACTCACTGCTTCCCTCTTAACATCCCATTAACAGGACTGGCAGCTTATTCCTTTGCAAATGTTCTCTTATACATGAGGTTGCCAAGGACCGGTATTGCTGCTGGTACTCAGTATATGATTGTGTCAAATATATATGTTCAGCATAAACGTAGAAAGTTTGTCAAAGAGGAAAATGTAACATTTAGGGAATAAGCGGTAGGTCATTGCGACTTCTCGCCACTCTCCTTTAAGATGCCCACAGTATAAAATATGCTATTGTCCTTTATTTTACGAAGTTAACTATTTTTAAATTTAATATATTATACGACATATAGTTCTCGTGAACGATAACACTGTAACCATCATCGATATCTTAAAACCTTATTCGTTTAAGGATATTGCTATTCTTGTACAGACATTCGCATTAGTAGCAGTAGTAGTTTCATTACAACTTCAATTCAGTGAGATTTGTGAAGACAAGCTTCGCCTGAAAATTGCATAAATGTAGCCCGACCACTTTCATTATCACCGAATGCATACTGTCGTGCCCTATGGTTGCCTGTGGGCGCACCAGCCTCCACAAGTTAAACAAGAGGCTCTTATAACCTCAACAGCTCGTCAGTAGCGGCAGGAGGACCCTTTGTTGGGCGCAGCTATCAGTGGTTCTTACCATTGCCTCTGTAATATCCATGAAGAGGATGACAACACATAGGATGATCGCGGATGATAATCATAACAGAAAAGGCTATAGTGGTAATGATAATAATAATTATAATAATAATAACAATGATAATAATAATAATCACAATATAATAATGGTAATTCCAATCCAAATATTAACAACAATAATTATAAATAATGAAAAATTAATATTTTTGTTATTATTATTATCATTAGTGGTAGTAGTGGTAGCATCATCGTTATTATTGTTAAAATTATTATCATTATTATTAATACTAATGTTGGTATCATTATCATCATCATTATTAGCAGTAGTAGTAGCATTACTGAATAGGGACCATACAATCACTATATTACACATTATTTTTGATCGAGTGACTTAGGCGTTTGAACTCCTGTATATAGACATCCTGTAAGGATTGCATTCGAGACCCGTACACCTGGACGAGCGAAAAAACAGTATTCATCTTTAAAAGTTTCACCTGGAGAAACTTTCGACGGCACACACTTTAAATAGTTGCCAGTTGGATCGTGTGTTATATATGTTGTTTTCTTCTTTCTGATCCTCTAATCCCTTGCTCGTTGTTGTTGTGACGGAGACTGAGGCCCAATGTAGGGGATCACCCCTGCCGTGGACTCCAGCCCTCACCACAACTAGTATTTCTTCATTCCCTTCTGTCCACTTACTCGTTAACTCAATTTTACCCTTTTCGCCACAATACTTTTTACCATAGTGCTATATGACCTTTGATGTCTTGCACCTTTATTTGTTTTAATCATTAACCATTTCTTCTTTCTGAGAGTAAATTTACCAACGCTTTATATGCAGCTTTTGAAAAACGTAATTTGACAATTCGGAATCCACTTCTTAAAAGCGTAAAACTAACTCGATCTGTCTATAAGTAGAAACAAAAAATAGATATTTATATTGTAATTATGATTGTGTTTATTGCTGTTATTAATATTATTATCATTATAATCACCATTATGGTATTTAAGAATGATCAACAATATCGTTGTAGTAGCAATAATTATAATGACCACGACGGGGAAGACAGCAATGATGATTAGGATGATGATAGTATCGATAATAATGATGATAATACTAGTGGTAGTAAAAACTATAATATCTTTAATAGCAATCTTGACAATAGTAACATTAGTGAGCATATGAATGATTAATATGATTGCAACACCTATGATACTAATGCTTATCATCTAGATTTTGAAATATCAAAAGTAATAGTAGAAACGGTGCTAATATAATAATAATAATAATCATAACAACTGTGGTCAGAAATGGGATTTTGACAATATGATACGTCAATTTGTATTATGCTAGAATGAGATTAGAAGTATGAGAATAGGGGAGGGACGGGGGGGGGGGGTAACTCGAGGTCGGCAGGTAAAAGAGACAAGCCACGCTGAAATTGCGACTTGCAAATGCAGGTAATCTACACCAGCGTTGGAGTATTAGAAATTATATGGTTAAATTAGAATGTTAGCACAGGGAACTTGAAAATAAGTTAACATTCTATAAATGTTATATTTTCCTCCTTTACTGTGTTTAACGAATTTTGCAGGTTAGATTCTTATGCTGATTCTGACCACTTGTTCATCAAGTATATTTTTATTTAATTCTGTGTTGGCAGAAGTGGTTCTTGGCAGTCTCATATAACACAGGCGCTCGGCCCTGCAGAATGTGATATTGACCTTTCAGCTGTCCCCGACTTTCAATAGCATCGGCAAACCTCTTTTTAAAGAGCATGGGAGTAACCGTGAAGATAGCCATATGACCTCTTATATATCAATTTTTCTTTGGTCTTAAGTGATAATATGATCGAAGATACACGGGCATACATATGATTTGTCATAATGAATTTGGTTGAGTACAAAATATTGGGTTTATAAGGACGGTTCAATTGTGGAAATACTTTATTTGAAATGGTTATTTCTGCGCTGAAGGTCTGTTTATTAACGTTTATAAGATGTTCGATTGCCTTCTAGGAAGTATCTATCATGCATATGCCAAGGTCTGTAAATCTGCGACAGCCATAACAGTAGGGAGAAACGTGAGTGTGAGAGGAATGAAGCGGTCACGAGTATCATCTTTGAATGAAGGTCTAAACTTATGGCTGAAGTGTATCTAAAGTAAAACTATCATACGTAGTTGTTTTAATGCGTGTATCTATGGCCATAGGGGCTGGGATGAGATGGACGGTAGAGATTATGGACGGTAGAAAGGTAGGGAGGCTCAGGTTTAGGATACGCAGACCGCTTGTGGACGGGGCGGTAAGAATGGCTGTAGATGGTGGATTGGTAGGAAAGGTAGGGTCTGTAGATGGGAAGAGGGTACGAAGGCCCGGGTTCAGGATCAGCTGACCTCTTGTGGACAGGGTGGACAGGACGGTAAGGGTGAGCGTAGTTGTGACCCACGGAGGAAGCGGTAGAGGCGTGGGCCGGAGGAATGTAGGATGGGTCGGCTTCGGGATCAGCGGCCCTCTTGTGAAGGTCGTGTCTGTAGCTGCGGCCATAGGGGCTTTGATAGCCGTAGCCTCGGTAGAAGATAGGGCGGCCATGACCGTATCCAGGGTATCCGTAGATGAGAACGCTAGGATCGGTGTCCGCCTCTCGCTTCTCCACTGGAGAAGCGCATGCAAGGGCAGCCAGGAGCAGAACTGCCTGCTCAGGATATGGTGATAGGAGAGTTATGAATTACTTCGATAAATGGTATTTCTACAGTAGAAGAAATATATTGAATTAAGATCCCATAGACTTTTATTGTTGTATTTACATATAATATGCAAATAAAATCATATGTGAATATTTATATACTTACATATACATATAAACATATGAGTATATGAATACGTACAACTCTCTTTGTCTCTATCTTTCTATCTCTCTCTCTCTCTCTTTGGCCCAAACTCCCCAAACATGAAACCAAGACAATTGGGGAAGGCCTACGTCTTGCAACGGACCCTCAATGGCTGATGAATGAATGAATGAATGGATACATATGTGTGTGTGTGTGTGTGTGTGTGTGTTTGTGTGTGTGTGTGTGTGTGTGTGTGTGTGTGTGTGTGTGTGTGTGCGTGTGTGTGTGTGTGTGTGCATATATACATGCACACACCACACACACACACACACACACACACAATCACATACATATTCACACACAGGCGCACAAATATATAAATATATACTCAAGTTCATGGACACACATGTGTGCATATATACATAAACACATATTCACACACACATAAGTAATGACAAAAGTGCATCTGATTTTCATATAATCATTGAGGAGAAAAATGTCAAGATGCAGCTCCAAAGAATACAAACCCAGTGCTTCATCCTCATGACTCTGCGACTGCCGCGGGGCGAATGTGTTTACTAAAACGTTTCTTCCCCTTTTATACGACCGTCCTTGGTGCTGCAGACTGGCTCGCCTCTCGATGAGTGAAGTTAGAGGGAGAAGATCTTGTGCGAAGTCTATGGCAGAGAATGCCTGCAGGTTTGGTCTCATATGCAGACACACTTATATAAACACACACACA
>NC_051427.1:25300781-25320781 GCF_015228065.2 Penaeus monodon | reverse complement strand
CCACAAACATTTATTGCATCCTGGCAGCAAGCACGAAGTCTAAATCCATTGTTAATATCCATAGCCCCTGGGGTAGCCATAGCCGTAGCTGTAGGGATAACCATAGGTGACGACAGGAGCGGTGTGGGTGTAGGAGTAAGTGTATGGGTGGACAAAGGAGGCTTCAGATTCTGGTTCGGCCGATCTCCGGTGGAGGGCGTGCGAGTGGCCGTAGGGATAACCGTAGCTGTAAGGGCGAACGTAGTTTAGTCCACAGAATAGGGGCGGTAGTGATTGTAGAAGTAAGAAGGATCTGCATCGGCTTCGGGTTCAGGATCAGCGGACCTCTTGTGACGTAGGCCATAACTGTATGGGTAGCCGTAGTCTCGGTAATAGCTAGGGTAGCCATAACCACGTCCGTAGAGAGAGAGACTAGGGTCGGCGTCCGCCTCTCGCTTCTCGACTGAAGAAGCGCAAGCAAAGGCCGCCAGGAGCACTACCGCCTGTTAAGGAAATAAAGTTTATTTAGTTCCAGTTAAACTACCTGGATATACAACCCAAAGTTAAGTCATTCTTCTAAGAGTCCCAATTAATGGCAAAATTTCTGTAGAGATGCTTTAAAAGTATTACGTAGTTCTAACCTTATGAAAACGATAATTACTAACCTAAAACCTAATATTTGTTGCTTTTGCAATTGCCAGTGGGTGAATGTGGGGAATTAAAACAGTGGAATTTAATTGAGTTACAGTAAAACTAGCATTATAATACAAACCCAAACTTAGCAAACACTAATTACTAACCAAGAATTTCATCTTGTTGCTTTTGTGATAACCAATGGGCGAATGTGTCTGAAGGAATCGCTACACTTCTTTTATACGGATCTCCAGTCCTTGGACTTTCAGGATGACTAACCTCCGGAAAAATCGACATTGGGAACGAAGAACTTGGTGCGAATTCGCCGTTAAGGAATAATAGTAAACAATTGAGTCACATACAAATAAACATACGCACACTCGCACACATACAGATATATTGTAGATTTCAACAATTCACTCTAGATAAAATAATAATAATAATAATGAATAAATAAATAAAAACACAAGATAAAGTTTTAAGTGAGTGTATCCTAACACGTTCCATACATACATACACGCATGGATATACAAATATACACACATGAATATTTATATATATTGTAAAAACCTATATGTAATCATATGTATACTTACATATATATATACATATTTATAGGTATATGTATGCATATATACATCTATACAAACACACACACACACACACACACACACACACACACACACACACACACATATATATATATATATATATATATATATATATATATATATATATATATATGCTTATATAGGTGTAATGTACATATATATATATATGTGTGAGTGTGTGTGTGTGTGTGCCCTTTTGCATGTTTATATGTAAATATATGTGTGCGTATGTTTCTTATATATTATGGACATATATTTATAACACTTTATATATATAATGTATACAGTATATATAATCAATAATGGATCATTAATAAAAACAAAAATAACTATGTTAAGAATAAAATAATGATAATGATAATGGTAATAACAGCAATAAGAAGAACCATAGCACTGATGATAATAAAATGACAACTGGTAAGGATTGCAACAGGGCTGTCAAATTCATTTACCGTAGGGAGCCATATTTCGCTTTAGTATACAGAATGAGGGCCGGATAATCAGTCAACGCGACGAAAAAGCAATATATTTGATTTAAATACGTAGGCTTTGCAGAAACACAATGCTAGAAGAAGTTTGTAAGAGTGTAACTGATAATCTTAAAAGACGAAGGATTGGCTTAATCAATCATAGAAAAAGACCGACTGTAAAATTGAAACAGTAAATGAGCCGCGGACCGCACCTAACTATGTGGTGGGCCACGTGTTTGACACCCTTGGACTGGACCACTAGTACTGCACAATAATACTGTTCGAGTAATGCTAAGCGATTATACTCTTGTATGAAGCCAGTGTATAAGGAGTGTAGTCGAAACCCCAATTAAAGCACAAATTATGCTCCTCGGTAGATGTACTTGGACGAACCTTGCATGCATGTTGTCTGTTGTATAATATAAATATGTTGCTTTTGTTTGTCTGATGATAAATTTTATAACGGTTCATATATTCCTTTCTAAAAGTGATCATTCGTCTTGTAATGTTTGATTTCTACTTTTAAATTTCAACAAACTGACAATTTCAATCCCTTTCTTAAAAGAGTAAAGCTTCTTGGCTGTCCTTAGAGACGGTCCCAAATGAATGTAAACGTAGAGAGCTGGTACTTTTAGTAGTTATGATTATCTCAATTGTTATTGCCATTGTTATATTATAAAAAATTCTATAGTATTGTTAGAATAATGAGCAAGAACGTTGGAGTAACAATGCTAATAATAACCATGACGACAACGATGGTAATACGAATGGTAAAAAGACAATACTAATAATAATGGCATTAATAAAGGTAATGCTAATGAGGATGTGAATGAATAATAATGATCATAGTGCACATGGTATTAATAATAGTGGAAAGTTCATTGATTCTTTATTGGGAAGAAATGTTCGTGGAGTCCGCAAAAAATTATTGCATCGTGACAACAAATGATGCAAAAACGAGGACTAGATCCATACTGATAACGGTAACGTCACGAACTGTTTTCAGTGTTAATATCCATAGCCCCTGGGGTAGCCATAGCCGTAGGTATAGGGATAACCATATGTGACGACAGGAGCGGTGTGGGTGTAGGAGTAAGTGTATGGGTGAACAAAGGAGGCTTCAGCTTCTGGTTCGGCCGATCTCCTGTGGAGGGCATGGGAGTGGCCGTAGGGATAGCCGTAGCTGTAAGGGCGAACATAGTTATAGTCCACAGAATAGGGGCGGTAGTAATTGTAGAAGTAAGAAGGATCTGCATCGGCTTCGGGTTCAGGGTTAGCGGACCTTTTGTGGCGGAGGCCATAACTGTATGGGTAGCCGTAGCCTCGGTAATAGGCAGGGTAGCCATAACCACGTCCATAGATGGGGAGGCTAGGGTCGGCGTCCGCTTCTCGCTTCTCGACTGAAGAAGCGCAAGCAAGGGCCGCCAGGAGCACTACCGCCTGTTAAGGAAATAAAGCAGCGGAGTTTATTATTTAAATTCCAATCAAAGTAGCTGGATATACAAACCCAAAATTAAGTAATTGCTCCAAAAATCCTGATTAATAGTAAATTTTCTGTAGAGATACATTAAAAGTAATAGATACTTCTAACATTAAGTAAACAATTACTAACCAAGAACCTCATATTTGTTGCTTTTGCGACTGCCAGTGGTCGAATGTGTCTGGAAAAGTCTCTTCACTTCTTTTATAAGGAACCTCCGTCCCTGGACTTGCAGGATGAATAAGTTGGGAGCAAAGAACGTGGCGCGAAATCGCCGTCAAGGATAAATTATAAGCAATTTTGGCACATGCGGATTAACACATGCACACACATAAACACACACACATATATATGTTTGTGTGTGGATATTTCTATGAATATATAATTTGGCATCATATACTAATAAACAAAAACAAAATGAGAAAACACGGATCAACAAAAAGATAACTGAAAAAAGGTATACTGTACATCATTGCAGTGGATATGGTTGCGCTTTGATTTTATAGACATACATATACAGACTATATTACCCTTTTAAACTCATTCGTCGCATGAATGTAGCAGTGCTAATTCTACAATAGCAGACACACGCACACACACACACACATATAGTATATGTCCTTACATATATATGTACGTATACATATATAAACACATGGAATTAATTGTCACACTTTACTCAATAAATTATCTATATTCTGAGTATTATTTATGGAATTCATATTTTTCATTTATATTCGAGGAATTTAGTTATTTCATATGCAATCCATTATTACGGAATATTTTTTTATCACTCGAGATAAGTGTTTGTTTCATGAGCAATTACGTTTGTTTCATGAAATTATTATATGTATTACTTTCCATATTATTAGTGTGATTGCAATACTACTTACTTAAGTTTATTTTAAGGTCGGTAATATTACTTTCTTCTAGTTTTATTCTCGTTTATTGAGAAGGGAAACTGCGAGCCACTGATTGGAATAATGGAGACATAAATGCGGGGAACAACTTCACTTGTTATTGTTTATTATTCACTTGGCACACACTACATTGTTCAATGAATGATGCCCTACCCATTCACCCCACTCACTCACCTTTCGCATTACAGGCTAATCCTAATACTAGATTAACAGCACTAACCCAGTCACTTCACCAATAGTCATTTCACCGAGTCATTTCACTGTCCGCACTCACGTATTTCGCACTGCACGTTCAATACTTTAGTCTTCTCTGTTCAGCACTTTCATGTTGTTTATAACTTATCAGATGATAAAATGAAGTCTGTTAAGTTTATAAATCTTCAAAGTTGGTTTCTTTCCAAGGAAATAGCGGCTAAAACAAGGGTCGAGAGCACGTCCTTTTCAGCCGGTGGTGAACAGTGATCTCTTTACCTTACGGCATGTTAGGCCTAAGTCACCTGCTACAGCCAATAGTAGCGGGAATATTGCATATGCGAACAAGCATTACTACCTAATCTTCCATTCAGCAGTCACACCTCTCATTCGCTAGTGTTTATACTTCTGTATATAGGAGAATTATATTTATCTATATACGGTTACGTTAATTAACTGTAATTATCGTGACATTACCCCCACCAAAAGTATACGCTCCAACTAAAGATATCTTCTTGTTAGCTAATTTAACTAAGACGAGAAAAAAAATCCACTTGAAGTGATAGCTTCTCTCCTTCAAGGTTAGATTCTGAAGTGATAACCTGCGCAGGAGTCAAGTAGTACAGGTTTCGAACCTCAGCTGAAAGTTGAGAAAATATATAAAACATCTATAGGATGTTTACATTTCTATCTTCCACCTTTATAAATGAAGCACAAAATTGAATTTATATCATGGTAATACCAGTAGCAAGTTAATAATTAGTCGATTATATGCATACATGCAATGTAGATATCCCACGTATTTCAAGTTTGTGTTTCAAAAAAAAAAGAATTTAGAACTATACTTCCTTTATAATCAAGTCATTGATTCTGCTTCGCACCTCCCCGGGAATGAAGATTCTTCTGCAGTTGATGCTCCACCTCCGCTTCATGATATTGTAGTTGAGGTCCCGGGTTGCGAGACGTTTCAGGTAGACTGTCCTCAAGGTCACTGCTGCTTCCGCTGATCAGCCTTGAGAGTAGATCAGCTCCTACGTTCTCAGTTCCTCTTATATAGCGGATAGTGAACTCAAATTGCTGAAGGTAGAGACCCCAGCGCATCAGGCGCGCATTGGCGGTCTTGGATCGTTTGAGCTGCGAGAGAGGCATGTGGTCTGTTTCCAAAGTGAATTTAGCACCACACAAGTAGTAATAAAACTTGTGAATCCCCTCTATAACAGCTAGCAGCTCTCGTTCAACAGTCGAATAATTGCACTCAGCTTTGGAGAGTCTACGGCTGTGGTAAGCGACGGGGAACAATCTGCCATCAAACTCTTGCAAAAGGATTGCTCCAACACCTTCTCCCGATGCGTCTGTCCGCAAAGTAAACGGTTTATCTTTGGATGGAAGTCGGAGAATAGGTTCAGAACACAAGGTTTCCTTTAGTGTAGCGAAGGATTTCTCCTGCTCTGCACCCCACACCATCTTGTTGCTGCAGTTTTTCTTCAGGAGGTTGAATAGCGGAAGAGCAATCTGCGTAAAGTCTTTAATGAAGCTCCGATAATACCCAACGAGGCCGAGGAAAGAACGAAGCTGGTGTTGATTTACGGGTCGCGGTGCCATGCGAATCTTCTGTATTTTCTCCTGCTGACACTCGCATTTGCCATCTCCAACGGTGTGGCCAAGGAAGTGTGTCCGTGTGAAGGCTATCTCACACTTGCTGGGCTTTAAGGTCATTCGATGCAGAGATAATTTACTGAAAACTACGTCGAGCAGCTTCTGGTGCTCAGCCAAAGTTGATGTATGTATGAGTAAGTCATCCATAAAGATTTCTACTCCCGAAATATCTCCAAGTACCTGACGCATGCACCGATTGAAGACTGAGGGAGAGTTCGTTAATCCAAAGGGTAGCACCTTGTATTGATACAGTCCACAGGGGGTTTTGAAAGCTGTTATCTTCCTGCTTTCTGGATGCAAAGGAATCTGGAAGAATCCTTTTGTGAGGTCTAGTTTCGTGAAATATTTAGAAGCAGATAAACGCGAGAAGATAAGGCGTTGATCAGACATTGGTTCCGCCTCGAATTGAGTAGCTGTGTTAACGCGACGGTAATCCCCGCAGATCCTAATGTCTCCTCCTTCTTCTTAACCACAACTATGGGTGAACAATACGCACTCTTAGACGGTTCAATAATGCCAATAGCTTCAAGTTTCTTTATCTCTTTGATCACCAAGTCTACATACCGCAGAGGTATAGGGTATGGTTTTGTGCGCACTGGCACTTTATTACGAAGGATGATTCTATGTTCTTCCACCTTGGCAACTCGGGGTTGATCAGAGAAGATTTCGGGGTACTTCTGAATGATCTCACGGAGGTCTGCCTTATGGTGGTCCTCTAGCTTCGGGTTTATGATAATACTCTCTGGTCCTTCCCTCGAATCAGTTTCAGGAGTCCAGGGCTGACAGAAACCAGAGTCCTCAGGTATTACGGTTGCCGCACACCCAAAATGCTTCAAATTATCCACACCGCTATCAGGAGAGGACCGTCGCCGAACATTCACTGGACGTCGATTGTCACCCCTTTGTTGACGAGTTGTACAGCTAGGCTGAGATACAGGGGAGGACCTTGGATAATATTTCTTTATCATGTTTATGTGGAAAAGTTTCTTCTCGTGGCCGATTCCTACGATGTAATTAACGTCCGAAACTCGCTTGAGAATAATATAAGGTCCACTCCACTGAGCTAAGAGCTTGTTTGTGCTCGTAGGCAACAATATCAAGCACTGATCTCCTTCATCAAGTGTACGAAGCTTAGCTTTCCTGTCATAATAGGACTTCTGAGTGACCTGACTTTTCAAAAGCTCCTCCTTTGCGAGTTCGCACGTAGAATGCAAGCGTTCATTCAGATCCAGAACATACTGATAAGAGGAGGTGATTACTGGGTCATCCTCAGTATTGTCCCACAGCTCCCTTAGAACTTGCAAAGGGCCTCTTACTGGTCTACCATACACCAACTCAAATGGGGAGAATTTTAAGGAACTCTGTGGTGCTTCTCTGTAGGCAAACAGCAGCGGTGCCAAGAGGCGAGGCCATTCCCGAGGCTGGTCTGCTGCCATGCGTTTTAGCATTTTCTTTAGTGTGCCATTAAATCGCTCACAAAGTCCATTTCCTTCTGGGTGGTATGGTGTAGTTCTCATCCCCTTTACTGACAGGAGTTTCCAGGTCTCTTCCATCATGCCTGATGTAAACTGTGTGCCTCTGTCGCTCAGTACTTCCCTGGGTATGCCAATTCTGCAGAACACACCAAAGAGAGCTTCTGCAACTGTGGCAGCCTCTATGTTCTTCAAAGCAACAGCTTCTGGCCATCTTGTTGCAAAATCAACGATTGTAAGGATGTACTTCGATTTATCGTCAGCACAAGGTGTATGGGACCCACAATATCGACAGCCACCCGAGAGAACGGTTCCGAAATCACAGGAAGTGGCTGTAGGGGTGCCGCAGTATTGCGTCCCTTGTCCGTTGTCTTCTGACATATGTCACAGGAACGGGCGAGTCTTAAGATTTCAGCTCCCATTCCAGGCCAGAACATGGTGGTTTGTATTCGGGCGAGAGTTTTGGCTGCCCCCATGTGACCTCCGAGGAGCGAGTGGTGCCCCAACTTGAAGACTTGTTGGCGGCATCCAGCTGGAACAACGAACTGCAGCTTCACCTCACCCCTCGGCAAAGTAGTTCGTCGGTAAAGTCTGTTGTTCTGCCATATAAAGTCCGTCTTTATTCCTTTGTAGAGGCGAACATGTCGTTGCTCAGCGTATTCATGTAGTTTGGAGAGGGTGGCATCATTCTTCTGCTGCTCAGCTATGTCCTCGCCTTTTAATAAAGCTTCCAGACCTTGTGGACTTGCCAGCCGTGTGCTGATCTCAGAGCGACGTGCAGCAGCTCTCGTAGTGACAGCAGCACTGGTATGATCTATAATGCCTGCAGATATGATCGGTACATCGTGAACACCAGGGGATTCTGACATAGGGGTGACATCTTGTGCAGCAGGTTCACTCTCCTCTGCAGTTTGAGTCATCGCGTCCTTGCCTCCTTCCACCTGTGTCTGCGTCTGGACCTCTTTTGCCGGGACCAGAGAAGCTCCAGGCACGTTGCCCAAGACAAAATCGAAGGCGGGGTTATCCATGACAGCAGCAGTCACAGTGCCTGTAAAGTAAGGGGACTGGCAGAAAACCTTTGCCTCATTCACCACTATTTGTGAACCATCAATCATTGTAACACGAACGGTTTTGCCAGTATAATCCTTTCTTTTTACATACCTTTTTTAACTACACATCCTGTGGACCCAGAGTCTCGCATGATAACTGCTCTGCGACCCTGGACCCTGCCCTCTGCAGTAGACAATCTCTTGTTGGCTGCTGAAGGCAAGGGAAGAGGAGAGCATGCACAGAGTACGTGGTGGCCAAGTGCCAGGCCAGACACATGTACCTGGGGCTCCTCCTTTTCCGGGACACTGTTCACTGTAGCCAAGTGACCGGACTGGTAGAACGGCTTCTTCTCACCTCCTTTCCGTGGCATATTGAAAGGCTGGTGCTTGTGTTCTCCCGGCTGTGATTTTGCAGTTTCAGGAGATTTTAACTCTGTTTTTGCCTCCCTGCGATCACCGACACTTCTCATAGCAGGTTTCTTTGACTCTTGCCTTCGGTCGCCCTCTTTCTTGACCCTGTAGTTGTAGCCATAAGCAGAGAACCAGCCATCTGCTATGTCCGCAGTCTCCGCCAGGCTAGTAACTTTGTTCATTCTCAGCTGAGCTCGCAATCCTTTGGGCAGCGAAGATAGCAGCTGAGTAACCAGAATGAGCTCCAGGATACCTTCCTTGGTATCAGGTAAATTACTCAGTCGATGCCAAGTCTTGAAGAGATGAGAGAGGCGAGTGATGAAAAGCCTGCAGGTCTCCCGCTCGTCAAGGTGAGCTTCCTGGAACCTGCAACGAGCCTGCTCGAGGCTAATAGCGTAAGCACTCAGCAGAGCCTCCTTTAATTCACTGTAACGTCAAATTACCTTCTATTTCGGTGCGGTGATAAACATCTAGGCTGTGACCCTGGAGGCGGGTTACGAGCTGCAGAAACATCGTTTTCTCGTCCCACCCGTGATCGGCGGCGACCCTTTCGAGTACGAGGAAATAAGCTTCGACCTGGTCTGCGTCGTCAGGAAACATCGGCAACTTCGTCTTGGGAGGAGCCACGGGCGGGGGCGGCGTAGCTTTAAGGACCTCTATCTTATGCTTAAAATTTAACTCCGCCATCTGAATCTCGTGCTCCCGCATCGCCTGGGCGGCCGCAAACTCGCGTTCGCGATCCTCCCGCTCTCTGCGCTCCGCCCGCAGGTCTCGTTGCTGGTCCTGCACATACTTAGCAATATCACGAGGATCAGTCAATCCCAGTCTGCAGCCTCCTGCTTCAGTACCGCTAAATCCATTTCTTGATAATCAACTTTCAGTTCTGTTCGTGCAAATAATTAGTGCTATTGAATCACAAGTGCAGCGTACGAACGAGTTCTTGGTTCTTGGTCATTTAATTATTGTTCATAATATTGGTTTCGTCTGTGCCACTGATATCTAGCTAATGATGGAATGAATGAAATGTGTGCAAGAGAAAAATATTAACACGTCCCCTATATCACAAAGGAAAGCAAATGCTTGTAACTCTACCGTGGAATGTAACGAGTCAAAAATTACAAAGGTGGATACCGACGTAATTCCATTCTGCTTATATGCAAGCACATTTACTCTACTTAATAATCAGTGGCCCCACGTTGGGCGCCATTGTCACACTTTACTCAATAAATTATCTATATTCTGAGTATTATTTATGGAATTCATATTTTTCATTTATATTCGAGGAATTTAGTTATTTCATATGCAATCCATTATTACGGAATATTTTTTTATCACTCGAGATAAGTGTTTGTTTCATGAGCAATTACGTTTGTTTCATGAAATTATTATATGTATTACTTTCCATATTATTAGTGTGATTGCAATACTACTTACTTAAGTTTATTTTAAGGTCGGTAATATTACTTTCTTCTAGTTTTATTCTCGTTTATTGAGAAGGGAAACTGCGAGCCACTGATTGGAATAATGGAGACATAAATGCGGGGAACAACTTCACTTGTTATTGTTTATTATTCACTTGGCACACACTACATTGTTCAATGAATGATGCCCTACCCATTCACCCCACTCACTCACCTTTCGCATTACAGGCTAATCCTAATACTAGATTAACAGCACTAACCCAGTCACTTCACCAATAGTCATTTCACCGAGTCATTTCACTGTCCGCACTCACGTATTTCGCACTGCACGTTCAATACTTTAGTCTTCTCTGTTCAGCACTTTCATGTTGTTTATAACTTATCAGATGATAAAATGAAGTCTGTTAAGTTTATAAATCTTCAAAGTTGGTTTCTTTCCAAGGAAATAGCGGCTAAAACAAGGGTCGAGAGCACGTCCTTTTCAGCCGGTGGTGAACAGTGATCTCTTTACCTTACGGCATGTTAGGCCTAAGTCACCTGCTACAGCCAATAGTAGCGGGAATATTTGCATATGCGAACAAGCATTACTACCTAATCTTCCATTCAGCAGTCACACCTCTCATTCGCTAGTGTTTATACTTCTGTATATAGGAGAATTATATTTATCTATATACGGTTACGTTAATTAACTGTAATTATCGTGACATTAATATATCCAAATATACATTGCTGAATTATTTTAATGGCAATAATATAACTTTAGAAGTAATAATAGATATAATAGTGACCATAGCAATTAAGAGTAGTAGGAAGGGTAAGAGCTGCTAGTGCGGTTATTTTCGGTTCAAAGGCAGCAGTCGGAGGACATCTGAAGGTGGTGGTGTAGCCTTAGAAGAGGCAGAGAGAGATTTTTCCATAAAGCAGTTCCGCATATGCAGTACACGTATATAATATGAAATGTGTGTGTGTTTGTGTAACATGTATAATTTTATAAACAGTACATATAATCATGTATAGACACACACACACACACACACACACACACACACACACACACACACACACACACACACACACACATATATATATATATATATATATATATATATATATATATATATATATATATATATATATAAATATATGTGTGTGTGTAAACGTACATGTGCATATATATACGTATACATTGCAAAAATTCATATATATGTATATGTATGCATATGTACACATAATTAAATGTACTATATATAAAAGTACGTGTGTGTGTGTGTGTGTGTATGTGTGTGTAACGTACACAAACGGATTAACACAAGCACACACACACAAACACGCATATGTGTGTGTGTGTGTGTGTGTGTGTGTAACTGATAACAAATAAATAAATAAATAAATAAAATGACAAAGCTTCCCTTATATCACTGGAGTGGGTATGATTGCACTCTAATCTTATAGGCATACTCTAATCCACTGTTAATAGGTTAAACGTCTTTTCAATTCAGGCCATATGACCCTTTTAAACTCATTCGTCGTATGAATGTAGAAGTGGTAATTCTACAATAGCAAACACACTCACACACATAACAACTGAAGTTGGTGGCGTAGAAAAGGCAGAGAGAGAATTTTTCATAAAGCAATTTTGCATGTGTACTACACACACACATAATGATTTATTTTGTAGAAAAAAAAATGTAAATCAAATACGTATTTGGTACACACATGCACACACACACACACACACACACACACACACACACACACACACACACACACATATATATATATATATATATATATATATATATATGTATATATATATATATATATATATATATATATATATATGTATATATATATATATATATATATATATATATATATATATATATATATATATATATATGTGCGTGTGTGTGTGTGTGTGTGTACAGAATGTATATATACTTTTATATACAGTACATATAATCATTGAACCGTATTCATGTGACAAATGTATAAAAGGTATGAATGAGAATGAATATCTTCACAGTACAAGATATGTATTTGACCGGTTTCGATCGTATCTTCGTCAGAAATACATACATCAGAGAAATTACAGACTAAATATATATTATACGTGAGCTGACGACTGTGACCTCCCACTCGTTGTTCGTATAATTGTAGCCGTGACCTTGGATAGTTTGAATCTGCCTGATGCTGTGTTGACATTATTCTACGCCGCGATGTATGCTGCTTCCATAATTTTTCTTTTTTGTTTGTTCAGTCCCCCATGAACTCTTTCCGCTTCCTTCCAGTTCGGTAGATGTCCAGCTTCATCTACATGTACCACCATGGCGTTGGAAGTCCTGTGGCGACGGATGTCAGGCCGATGTTCGCTGATCCTGGTGCTAAAACCACGACCTGTTTCACTATAGTATGCTGTATCGTATCTGCTGCAGGGTATGCGATGCACAACACTGTTAGGGTTGCTTCCATTATTACGAGACAAGAAGCAGTCCGAAAGCAACCCTAACAGTGTTGTGTATCGCATACCCTGCAGCAGATGTGATACAGTATACTTTGGTGAAACAGGCCGTGGTTTCAGCACCAGCTAACATCGAGCTGACATATGCATATATAAGTGTAGTGTACTAGTTGTCTATCTATATCTGTTAATATATGTTTATATGTACTACTATGTGTGTGTGTTTCTTATATATAAATATATATATATATATATATATATATATATATATATATATATATATACATACGCACACACACACACACACACACACACACACACACACACACACACACACACATATATATATATATATATATATATATATATATATATATATATATATATTTCTAACATTATATATCGGTATGTATGTATATATACATAAAATGTATACAGTATATTCTTATATATATTCATATATATATATATATATCATCAATGATAATGATAACAATAACAATAAAAATAACTGATGTGAATAGAATAATTATAATAATGATGATAATACCAATGCTAATAACAATATTAACCGTAGCAATAATAACAGTGAAATAACTGAATGAGGACTACACCTGGGCTGTCAAACTCGTTTACCGCAGGGAGCCATAATCATGAGTGGCCGCTAACGGCTATATGGTGGACTTAAAAACGTAGGCTTTGCAAAAACACAGTGGTAGGAAAAAGGACGAAGGATTGGCTTAATCAAGCATGTAAAACGGCCGTCTGTAAGACTGAAATAGTAAATAATGATGATAGTAATAAAAATACTGAAGATAATACGAATGGTTATGAAGACAATGCTAATAATAATGACATTAGCAAAGGTAATGTTAATGAGGATGTGAATGAATGATAATAACAATACACATGAAAGTGGAAATTACATAGATACTTTATTGGGGAAAAATATCCATGATATCGGTAACGTCAGGAAGTGTTTTCATTGTTAATATCCATAGCCCCTGGGGTAGCCATAGCCGTAGCTGTAAGGATAACCATAGGTGACGACAGGAGCGGTGTGGGTGTAGGAGTAAGGGTATGGGTGAACAAACGAGGCTTCTGCTTCTGGTTCGGCCGACCTCCTGTGGAGGGCGTGTGAGTAGCCGTAGGGATAGCCGTAGGTGTAGGGTCGAACGTAGCTATAGCCTACAGAGTAGGGTCTATAAAGATTGTACAAGTAGGAAGGGTCGGCATCAGCTTCGGGTTCAGGATTAGCAGATCTCTTGTGGCGGAGGCCATAGCTATATGGGTAGCTGTAGCCTCGATAATAGCTAGGGTAGCCATAACCACGTCCGTAGAGAGAGAGACTAGGGTCGGCGTCCGCCTCTCGCTTCTCGACTGAAGAAGCGCAAGCAAAGGTCGCCAGGAGCACTACCACCTGTTAAGGAAATGAAATTTATTTAGTTCCAGTTAAACTACCTTGATATACAACCCAAAGTTAAGTCATTGTTTTAAGAGTCCCAATTAATGGTAAAATTTCTGTATTACATACTTCTAACATTAAGTAAACGATAATTACTAACCTAAAACCTCACATTTGTTGCTTTGCAATTGCCTGTGGGTGAAATAAAACAGTGGAGTTTAACTGAGTTAAAACTAGCATTATGTACAAACCCAAGCTTAGTAAACACTAATTACTAACCAAGAATTTCATCTTGTTGCTTTTGCGATAACCAATGGGCGAATGTGTCTGAAGGAATCGCTACACTTCTTATATACGGATCTTCATACCTTGGTCTTTCAGGATGACTAACCTCCGGAGAAATCGACGTTGGCAACGAAGAACTTGGTGCGAATTCGCCGTTAAGGAATAATAGTAAACAGTTTAGTCACATACGAATAAACATACGCACACACATACACTCGCACACATACAGATATATTGTAGATTTCAACAATTCACTCTAGATAAAATAATAATAATGATAATGAATAAATAAATAAAAACACAAAATAAAGTTTTAAGTGAGTGTATGCAAACACGTTTCATACATACATACACGCATGTATATACAAATATAAACACATGAATATTTATATATATTGTAAAAACTTATATGTAATCATATGTATACTTACATATATATATATATATATATATATATATATATATATATATATATATATATATATATATATTTATAAGGTATATGTATACATATATACACCTATACAAACACACACATACACCCGCGCACACACACACACACATATATAGGTGTAATGTACATATATATATATATATATATATATATATATATATATATATATATATAATATATATATATATATATATATATATATATACGCATGTGTGTGTGTGTGTGTGGTTTTGCATGTTTGTATGTAAATATATGTGTGCGTATGTTTCTTA
This sequence comes from Penaeus monodon, assembly GCF_015228065.2. NCBI lineage: Eukaryota > Metazoa > Arthropoda > Malacostraca > Decapoda > Penaeidae > Penaeus > Penaeus monodon. Next base: position 25,305,610 of record NC_051427.1, on the reverse strand, counting down.
TATATTATGGACATATATTTATAACACTATATATATATAATGTATACAGTATATATAATCAATAATGGATCATTAATAAAAACAAAAATAACTATGTTAAGAATAAAATAATGATAATGATAATGATAATAAGAAGAACCATAGCAATAATAACAATGAAATGGCAACTGGATAAGGACTGCAACAGGGCTGTCAAATTCATTTACCGTAGGGAGCCACATTTCGCTTTAGTATACAGAATGAGGGCCGGGTAATCAGTCAACGCGACGAAAAAGCCATATGGTTGATTTAAATACGTAGGCTTTACAAAAACACAATGATAGATGAGATTTGTAAGAGTGTAACTGATAATCTCAAAAGACGAAGGACTGGCTTAATCAATTATAGAAAAAGACCGACTGTAAAATTGAAACAGCAAATGAGCCGCGGACCGCACCTAACTATGTGGTGGGACACGTGTTTGACACCCTTGGACTGGACCACTAGTACTGCACAATAATAATGTTCGAGTAATGCTAGGCGATTATACTCTTGTATGAAGCCAGTGTATAAGGAGTGTATTCGAAACCCCAATTAAAGCACAAATTATGCTCTTCGGTAGATGTACTTGGACGAACCTTGCATGCATGTTGTCTGTTGTATTAGATAAATATGTTGCTTTTGTTTGTCTGATGATAAATTTTATAACGCTTCATATATGCCTTTCTAAAAGTGATCATTCGTCTTGTAATGTTTGATTTCTACTTTTAAATTTCAACAAATTGACAATTTCAATCCCTTTCTTAAAAGAGTAAAGCTTCTTCGCTGTCCTTAGAGACGGTCCCAAATGAATGTAAACGTAGAGAGCTGGTACTTTTAGTAGTTAAAAAATTCTATAGTATTGTTAGAATAATGAGCAAGAACGTTGGAGTAACAATGCTAATAATAACCATGACGACAACGATGGTAATACGAATGGTAATAAAGACAGTACTAATAATAATGGCATTTGCAAAGGTAATGTTAATGAGGATGTGAATGAATAATAATGATCATAGTGCACATGGTATTAATAATAGTGGAAAGTTCATTGATTCTTTATTGGGAAGAAATGTTCGTGGAGTCCGCAAAAAAATTATTGCATATGCATATGCATATATAAGTGTAGTGTACTAGTTGTCTATTTATATCTGTTAATATATGTTTATATGTACTACTATGTGTGTGTGTTTCTTATATATAAATATATATATATATATATATATATATATATATATATATACATATACATACATACATACATACATATATATATATATATATATATATATATATATATATATATTTATAACATTATATATCGGTATGTATGTATATATACATAAAATGTATACAGTATATTCTTATATATATTCATATATATATATATCACCAATGATAATGATAACAATAACAATAAAAATAACTGATGTGAATAGAATAATTATAATAATGATGATAATACCAATGCTAATAACAATATTAACCGTAGCATTAATAACAGTGAAATAACTGAATGAGGACTACACCTGGGCTGTCAAACTCGTTTACCGCAGGGAGCCATAATCATGAGTGGCCGCTAACGGCTATATGGTGGACTTAAAAACGTAGGCTTTGCAAAAACATAGTGGTAGAAAAAAGGACGAAGGATTGGCTTAATCAAGCATGTAAAACGGCCGACTGTAAGACTGAAATAGTAAATAATGATGATAGTAATAAAAATACTGAAGATAGTACGAATGGTTATGAAGACAATGCTAATAATAATGACATTAGCAAAGGTAATGTTAATGAGGATGTGAATGAATGGTAATAACAATACACATGAAAGTGGAAATTACATAGATACTTTATTGGGGAAAAATATCCATACTGATATCGGTAACGTCAGGAAGTGTTTTCAGTGTTAATATCCATAGCCCCTGGGGTAGCCATAGCCGTAGCTGTAGGGATAACCATAGGTGACGACAGGAGCGGTGTGGGTGTAGGAGTAAGTGTATGGGTGAACAAACGAGGCTTCAGCTTCTGGTTCGGCCGACCTCCTGTGGAGGGCGTGTGAATAGCCGTAGGGATAACCGTAGGTGTAGGGACGAACGTAGTTATAGCCTACAGAGTAGGGGCTATAATGATTGTACAAATAGGAAGGGTCGGCATCAGCTTCGGGTTCAGGATTAGCAGATCTCTTGTGGCGGAGGCCATAGCTATATGGGTAGCCGTAGCCTCGGTAATAACTAGGGTAGCCATAACCACGTCCGTAGAGAGAGAGACTAGGGTCGGCGTCCGCCTCTCGCTTCTCGACTGAAGAAGCGCAAGCAAAGGTCGCCAGGAGCACTACCGCCTGTTAAGGAAATAAAGTTTATTTCGTTCCAGTTAAACTACCTTCATATACAACCCAAAGTTAAGTCATTGTTCTAAGAGTCCCAATTAATGGTAGAATTTCTGTAGAGATGCTTTAAAAGTATTACATACTTCTAACATTAAGTAAACGATAATTACTAACCTAAAGCCTCATATTTGTTGCTTTGCAATTGCCAGTGGGTAAAATAAAACAGTGGAGTTTAATGAGTTAAAACTAGCATTATGTACAAACCCAAGCTTAGTAAACACTAATTACTAACCAAGAATTTCATCTTGTTGCTTTTGTGATAACCAATGGGCGAATGTGTCTGAAGGAATCGCTACACTTCTTTTATACGGATCTTCAGTCCTTGGTCTTTCAGGATGACTAACCTCCGGAGAAATCGACGTTGGGAACGAAGAACATGGTGCGAATTCGCCGTTAAGGAATAATAGTAAACAGTTTAGTCACATACGAATAAACATATTCACACACATACACTCGCACACATACAGATATATTGTACATTTCAACAATTCACTCTAGATAAAATAATAATAATGATAATGAATAAATAAATAAAAACACAAAATAAAGTTTTAAGTGAGTGTATCCAAACACGTTTCATACATACATACACGCATGTATATACAAATATAAACACATGAATATTTATATATATTGTAAAAACTTATATGTAACATATGTATACTTACATATATATATACATATTTATAAGGTATATGTATACATATATACACCTATACACACACACACACACACACACACACACACACACACACACACACACACATATATATATATATATATATATATATATATATATATATAGATAGATAGATAGATAGATAGATAGATAGATACGTATGTGTGTGTGTGTGTGTGTGTGTGTGCTTTTGCATGTTTGTATGTAAATATATGTGTGCGTATGTTTCTTATATATTATGGACATATATTTATAATACTATATATATATAATGTAAACAGTATATATAATCAATAATGGATCCTTAATAAAAACAAAAATAACTATGTTAAGAATAAAATAATGATAATGATAATGATAATAAGAAGAACCATAGCAATAATAACAATGAAATGGCAACTGGATAAGGACTGCAACAGTGCTGTCAAATTCATTTACCATAGGAAGCCACATTTCGCTTTAGTATACAGAATGAGGGCCGGATAATCAGTCAACGCGACGAAAAAGCCATATGGTTGATTTAAATACGTAGGCTTTACAAAAGCACAATGATAGAAGAGATTTGTAAGAGTGTAACTGATAATCTCAAAAGACGAAGGACTGGCTTAATCAATTATAGAAAAAAACCGACTGTAAAATTGAAACAGCAAATGAGCCGTGGACCGCACCTAACTATGTGATGGGCCACGTGTTTGACACCCCTGGACTGGATCATTAGTATTGCACAGAAATATTATTCGAGTAATGCTAAGTGATTATACTCATATATGAAGCCAGTGTATAAGGACTGTATTTAAAACCCTTATATTATAAACGAGTGAAGCACAAATTTTACTCTTCGGTAGATGTCTTCTTTTCTTTTAACGGTAGGTTCATGTCTGAGCCGCCGTGGTCACAGCATGATACTTAATTGTAGTTTTCATGTTTGTGATGCTCTTGGAGTGACTACGTGGTAGGGTCCCCAGTTCCTTTCCACGGAGAGTGCCGGTGGTACCTTTTAGGTAATCATTCTCTATATTTATCCGGGCTTGGGACCAGCACTTGACTTGGGCTGGCTTTGGCCACCCAGTGGCTAGGTAGGCAATCAAGGTGAAATTCCTTGCCCAAGGGAACAACGCGGCGGTCGGTGACTCGAACCCTCGAATTCAGATTGCCGTCGTGACAGTCTTGAGTCCGACGCTCTAACCATTCGGCCACCGCGGCCTTGACGATCATGGGCTTCCATGATTTTTTCTTTAGCAATTTAGAGCGGTGGTTTGCCATTGCCTTCCGCCCGGTGTTTTTATCGAGTCACCATCTCTATTTACCCGGCACTGACTTGAGCTGGCTTGGCCACCCAGTGACTAGGCAGGCAATCGAGGTGAAGTTCCTTGCCCAAGGGAAACAACGCGCCGGCCGGTGACTCGAACCCTCGAACTCAGATTGCCGTCGTGACAGTCTTGAGTCCGACGCTCTAACCATTCGGCTACCGCGGCCCCTCGGTAGATGTACTTGTACCTTAAACCTTGAACGACTCGGAGCTTGCATGTATGTTGTCTTTTGTATAAGATTAACATGTTGCTCTTTATTCTGTCTGATAATAAATTGTATAACGGTTCATATATGCCTTCTAAAAGTCTTTGACTTGCAATGTTTGATTTCTTCTTTTAAATTTCAACAAATTGACAATTTCAATCCCTTTCTTAAAGGAGAAAAGCTTCTTCGTTGTCCGTAGAGACTGTCCCAAATGAATGTAAACGTAGAGAG
>NC_051427.1:25253281-25273281 GCF_015228065.2 Penaeus monodon | reverse complement strand
TTAAACTGCAGCTGATCAAACTTTGATTTATTGAACTACAACTGACAACTTTAGCTTAGTGAACTTCAGATAACCTAAAAATGGTACTCTAAACAACAAATGAACTAACAATGGAATGTGAAACTAAAGCACAATCCAAATTAGCATGGGTCAGCTGTGGTTTATTTCCAGTATACAAAACAAGCATAAACATTTTACCTAATCAATATGTATATATACACGCATAAACATAATGCACATATATACATGTATATATTATATATATATATATATATATATATATATATATATATATATATATATATAGTAACATATACATATATACATATATATTGAAGTTTATATTTCTTTTTAATATAACATAGTATAAATTTATATGGTATATAGACGCACGGTGCATATAGAGAATCATGTACATATACATATAAATATAGACATATATATTGAAGAAAAAAGAAAAAGAAAAAGAAAAATATATATATATAATTATTTTTCTTATATGTGTATATAATGAATGTTTGAAATTGGAAAACATTGAAGTAGTGAACAATGACATACACAATGACTCTTAATCAATTAATAACTTTATGGTAATAATTATTCTCTTTTTCATCTAATATCTTTTAATCTAGAAGTTTTCCCGCTGTTTGAATAGTTTATCATTTTAAGCCTTTGATTATACAGTTTTGAAAATATGCACAAACATCCATGATAGATTATATATGCATATATGTACACAACATACACATGTACATACGCTACTGCAAAAATATATATGTATATATAATATATGTATTACAAATATGTCAACAAGTATGCTTCTTCCATTCATCCATCAGCTAAAATTATCTATAATTCTTTAGTAATATTTTGCACCGAATTCCGATTCCTCCGGAGGTTAGTCATCCTGCAAGTCCAAGGACGAAAGTTCCGAATAAAAGAGGCGGCGCCATTTTTCCAGACACATTCGACCAGTCGCAGTCGCAGACACAAGAATGAAGTTTTTGGTTAGTAATTTCTGTCCACTTAAAGTTAGATCTATTTATTAGTTTATAAGCATCAGTATATACATTTAATCAGTAATTAGATATTTGAAACACTTACTTAATTTGGAGTTAACATATATTGCTAGTTTTATTTTAATTCAGAGTTATGCTTGACCGTTTATTTAAAACAGGCGGTAGTGCTTCTGGCGGCCCTTGCTTGCGCTTCTCCTGTCGAGAAGCGAGAGGCGGACGCCGACCCCAGCTTCCCCATCTATGGACGTGGTTATGGCTACCCTAGCTATACCAAGGCTATGGCTACCCTTACAGCTACGGCCTCCACCATGGTCTCGGTCTTCACAAGAGGTCCGCTGATCCCGAACCTGAAGCCGATGCAGAGCCTTCCTATTTGTACAATCACCACCGCCCCTACTCTGTAGGCCATAGCTACGTTCGCCCTTACACCTACGGCCACTCCCACGTCCACAAGAGGTCGGCCGAACCAGAAGCTGAGGCCTCCGTTGTTTACCCGCACACTTACTCCTACACCCACGCTGCTCCTTTCGTCCCCTACGGCTATCCCTCCACCTACGGCTATGGCTACGGCAGGGGCTATGGATATTAACTCTGAAGACACTTCGTCAATTGCTTTCGTTATCAGTATTCAAATCAAATAAAGAATCTGAATTTCCATCGTCTTTATTTGAAATTGGATAATGCTTGTGATTGTTTTTCCCTCAACTTCATCATAGGAAAATTTCCAATAAAAAAAAAAAAGAAAATGTACACACACACATATATACATATATAATTATATATATACAGTATATATACATATATGTAATTGTATATATATATATATATATATTCATACACATATATTAGTTAGTGTTTAAATGTGTGACTCAATAAGATGAACACTTCTATTATATTGCATATACATGTAAACATGTAAATATATTAACAAAATTGGAAGAGAGTATTATTGTAGTAGTTACTCAAACAGCTTATCAAACTATGGGCTATAACAGTGTTCATAAATTTTTTTCAGCCATAAACATTCATATTTTTCAACATGGTGAGCCTTATATCAGGAAAAGAATTTCAGTGTTATCTTTATTGAAATATTCATATTTTTATCCAATTGATTTCACCAATCTTTACTCTAACTATATCATAAGTAACTTTCAATATATGTATGCTGATACAAGAGGATGGCAGACAAGAATCGTTGAAATGTAGTTTACTTTATAACAAATCATTACAATCCAATTTTTGGTTGTAACTGTTATGAAGTAGGACAGAAGTCCTTGCAGCATTCTCTTCCCGCGACTCTCGTGGATCATACTCGTTATACTTGGGAGTATCACCATGACGATGTTAATAACAGCAATAATACTGTAATTAATATCATAACTATTAATGGTAATGATGAGAATCATATCAAAGATAATATATATATAATAAATAAATAAATAAAATAAATAATGGTTAAAAAATGAACAGGCAAAGATTGTAATAAAAAGCCATAAAAATCACCTATCCCATCATAAATGCATATGCCCAAGCGGTGTTAACAATCCCATATATCTTGTGTTCGAAAAAGTATATATATATTATTGTCGTTACTACTAATATTATTATTTTCTTAATTGATAGTGATCAGTACAAAGCAACTATGGATTATTAAACTGCAGCTGATCAAACTTTGATTTATTGAACTACAACTGACAACTTTAGCTTGGTGAACTTCTGCTAACCTAAAAATGGTACTCTAAACAACAAATGAACTAACATTGAAATGTGAAACTAAAGCACAATCCAAATTGGCATGGGTCAGCTATGGTTGATTTCCAGTATACAAAAAAACAAGCATAAACATTTTACCTAATCAATATGTATATATATACACGCATAAACATAATGCACATATATATATATATATATATATATATATATATATATATACATATATATATATATATATATATATATATATATATATATATAGTAACATATACATATATACATATATATTGATGTTTATATTTCTTTTTAATATAACATAGTATAAATTTATATGGTATATAGACGCACGGTGCATATAGAGAATCATGTATATATACATATAAATATAGACATATGTATTGAAGAAAAAAGAAAAAGAAAAAGAAAAAAATAATAATTATTTTTCTTATATGTGTATATGAGGAATGTTTGAAATTGGAAAACATTGAAGTAGTGAACAATGACATACACAATGACTCTTAATCAATTAATAACTTTATGATAATAATTATTCTCTTTTTCATCTAATATCTTTTAATCTAGAAGTTTTCCCGCTGTTTGAATAGTTTATCATTTTAAGCCTTTGATTATACAGTCTTGTAAATATGCACAAACATCCATGATAGATTATATATGCATATATGTACACAACATACACATGTACATACGCTACTGCAAATATATATATGTATATATAATATATGTATTACAAATATATGTCAACAAGTATGCTTCTTCCATTCATCCATCAGCTAAAATTATCTATAATTCTTTAGTAATATTTTGCACCGAATTCCGATTCCTCCGGAGGTTAGTCATCCTGCAAGTCCAAGGACGAAAGTTCCGAATAAAAGAGGCGGCGCCATTTTTCCAGACACATTCGACCACTCGCAGTCGCAGACACAAGAATGAAGTTTTTGGTTAGTAATTTCTGTCCACTTAAAGTTAGATCTATTTATTAGTTTATAAGCATCAGTATATACATTTAATCAGTAATTAGATATTTGAAACACTTAATAATAAGTTGACATATATTGCTAGTTTTATTTTAATTCAGAGTTATACTTGACCGTTTATTTAAAACAGGCGGTAGTGCTTCTGGCGGCCCTTGCTTGCGCTTCTCCTGTCGAGAAGCGAGAGGCGGACGCCGACCCCAGCTTCCCCATCTATGGACGTGGTTATGGCTACCCTAGCTATTACCAAGGCTATGGCTACCCTTACAGCTACGGCCTCCACCATGGTCTCGGTCTTCACAAGAGGTCCGCTGATCCCGAACCTGAAGCCGATGCAGAGCCTTCCTATTTGTACAATCACCACCGCCCCTACTCTGTAGGCCATAGCTACGTTCGCCCTTACACCTACGGCCACTCCCACGTCCACAAGAGGTCGGCCGAACCAGAAGCTGAGGCCTCCGTTGTTTACCCGCACACTTACTCCTACACCACGCTGCTCCTTTCGTCCCCTACGGCTATCCCTCCACCTACGGCTATGGTTACGGCAGGGGCTATGGATATTAACTCTGAAGACACTTCGTCATTTGCTGCCGTAATCAGTATTCGAATCAAATAAAAAATATGAATTTCCCCGCCTTTATTTGAAACTGGATAATGCTTGTGACTGTTTTTCCCTCAACTTTATTCAAGGAAAATTTCCAATTAAACAAACAAGAAAATGTACACACACATATATCCATATATATACAGTATATATACATATGTAATTGTATATATATATATTCATACACATATATAAGTTTGTGTATAAATGTGTGAGTCAATAAGATGAACACTTCTATTATATATCGCATATACATGTAAACTTGTAAATGTATTAACAAACGTGTCATGATAATGGATGTCTGTCTACAAAATTGGAAGAGAGTATTATTGTAGTAGTTACTCAAACAGCTTATCAGGCTATAAAAGTGCTCATACACCTTTTTTTGGCCATAAACATTCATATTTTTCAACATGGTGAACCTCAGATCAGGAAAAAAATTCAGTGTATCTTTGTTGAAATATTCATACTTTCACCCAATTTATTTCACCAATCTTTACTTTAACTATATCATAAGTAACTTTCAATGTATGTATGCTGATAAAAGAGGATGACAGATAATCGTTGAAATGTAGTTTAATTGATAACAAATCATTACAATCCAATATTTGGTTGTAACTGTTATGAAATAGGATAGAAGTCCTTGCAGCATTCTCTTCCCGCGACCCTCGTGGATCATACTCGTTATACTTGCGAGTATCACCATGACGATGTTAATAACAGCAATTATACTGTAATTAATATCATCACTAATAATGGTAATGATGAGAATCACAACAAAGATAAAATATATATATAATAAATAAATAAATAAAATAAAATAATGAATAAAAAATGAACAGGCAAAGATTGTAATAAAAAACCTAAAAATCACCTATCCCATTATAAAAGCATGTGGCCAAACAGTGTCAACAAGTCCATGTATCTTGAGTTTGAAAAAGTATATATATATTATTGTCATTACTATTACTATTATTATTTTTAATTTATAGTGATCAATACAACGCAACTATGGATTATTAAACTGCAGCTGATCAAACTTTGATTTACTGAACTACAACTGACCGATACATAAACTACAGCTGTCCCAGATTTAGCTTAGTGAACTTCAGATAACCTAAAAATGGTACACTAAACAACAGATGAACTAACATTGGAAAGTGAAACTAACGCACAGTCCAAATTGGCATGGGTCAGCTGTGGTTGATTTCCAGTATACAAAACAAGCATAAACATTTTACCTAATCAATATATATATACACATATACATAAAGTACATATATACATACATATATGTATAGTAACATATACATATATACACATATATTTATGTTTATATTTATTTTTGATATAATATATTATAAATATTATATGGTATGTAGACCACGGTGATATAGAGTCATGTACATATACATATAAATAAAGACATATATTGAAGAAGAAAAGAAAATAAATATATATATATATATATATATATATATATGATTATGTTTCTTACATGTGTACATGAGGAATGTGTAAAGAGCTTTATATAGTTTGAAATTGGAAAACATTGAAGTCGTAGTGAACAAGGACATACACAATGGCTCTTAATCCATAAATAACTTTATGGTAATAATTATTGTCTATTCTATATCTAATCATATCTTTTAATCCAGAAGTTTTTCCATTGCTTGAATAGTTTATCATTTTAAGCCTTTGACTATACAGTTTTGTAAATATCCACAAACATCCACGATAGATTTATATATGCATATATGTACACAACATACACATGTACATACGCTATTGCAAATATATATATGTATATAAAATATATGTATTAGAAATATATGTCAACAAGTATGCTTCTTCCATTCATCCATTAGCTAAAATTATCTGTAATTCTTTAGTAATTCTCAGTACCGAATTACGATTCCTCCGGAGGTTAGTCATCCTGCAAGTCCAGGGACGAAGGTTCCGAATAAAAGAGGCGACGCCATTTTTCCAGACACATTCGACTACTCGCAGTCGCAGACACAAGAATGAAGTTCTTGGTTAGTAATTTCTGTACACCTAAAGTTAGATCTATTTATTACTTTTCATGCATCAATATATACATTTTACCAGTAATTAGGAATTTGAAACACTTACTTAATAATAAGTTGACATATATTGCTAGTTTTATTTTAATTCAGGGTTATACTTGACCGTTTATTTATAACAGGCGGTAGTGCTTCTGGCGGCCCTTGCTTGCGCTTCTCCTGTCGAGAAGCGAGATGCGGACGCCGACCCTAGCTTCCCCATCTATGGAAGTGGTTATGGCTACCCTAGCTATTACCAAGGCTATGGCTACCCTTACAGCTACGGCCTCCACCATGGTCTCGGTCTTCACAAAAGGTCCGCTGATCCCGAACCTGAAGCCGATGCAGAGCCTTCCTACTTGTACAATCACCACCGCCCCTACTCTGTAGGCCATAGCTACGTTCGCCCTTACACCTACGGCCACTCCCACGTCCTCCACAAGAGGTCGGCCGAACCAGAAGCTGAGGCCTCCGTTGTTTACCCGCACACTTACTCCTACACCCACGCTGCTCCTTTCGTTTCCTACGGCTATCCCTCCACCTACGGCTATGGCTACGGCAGGGGCTATGGATATTAACTCTGAAGACACTTCGTCATTTGCTTTCGTTATCAGTATTCAAATCAAATAAAGAATCTGAATTTCCATCGTCTTTATTTGAAATTGGATAAGGCTTGTGATTGTTTTTCCCTCAACTTCATCCTAGGAAAATTTCCAATAAAAAAAAAAACAAGAAAATGTACACACACACATATATACATATATAATTATATATATACAGTATATATACATATATGTAATTGTATATATATATATATATTCATACACATATATTAGTTTGTGTTTAAATGTGTGACTCAATAAGATGAACACTTCTATTATATATCGCATATACATGTAAACATGTAAATATATTAACAAAATTGGAAGAGAGTATTACTGTAGTAGTTACTCAAACAGCTTATCAAACTATGGGCTATAACAGTGTTCATAAACTTTTTTCGGCCATAAACATTCATATTTTTCAACATGGTGAGCCTTATATCAGGAAAAGAATTTCAGTGTATCTTTATTGAAATATTCATAATATTATCCAATTGATTTCACCAATCTTAACTCTAACTATATCATAAGTAACTTTCAATATATGTATGCTGATACAAGAGGATGACAGACAAGAATCGTTGAAATGTAGTTTGATTTATAACAAATCATTACAATCTAATATTTGGTTGTAACTGTTATGAAGTCCTTGCAGCATTCTCTTCCTGCGACCTTCGTGGATCATACTCGTTATACTTGGGAGTATCACCATGACGATGTTAATAACAGCAATAATATTGTAATTAATATCATCACTAATAATGGTAGATGAGAATCATGACAAAGAAAAAAAATATATATAATAAATAAACAAATAAAATAAATAATGAATAAAAATGAACAGGCAAAGATTGTAATAAAAAGCCCTAAAAATCACTTATCCCATTATAAAAGCATGTGGCCAAGCAGTGTCAACAATCCCATATATCTTGTGTTCGAAAAAGTATATATATATTATTGTCATTACTATTACTATTATTATTTTTAATTCATAGTGATCAATACAACGCAACTATGGATTATTAAACTGCAGCTGATCAAACTTTGATTTATTGAACTACAACTGACCGATACATAAGCAACAGCTGTCCCAGATTTAGCATAGTGAACTTCAGATAACCTAAAAATGGTACTCTAAACAACAAATGAACTAACATTGGAAAGTGAAACTAAAGCACAATCCAAATTGGCATGGTCAGCTATGGTTCTTTTCCAGTATAAAAAACAAGCATAAACATTTTACCTAATGAATATATATATATATGCATAAACATAATGTACATATATACATACCTATATATATAGTAACATATACATATATACATATAAATTGATGTTTATATTTCTTTTTAATATAACATAGTATAAATTTATATGGTATATAGACGCACGGTGCATATAGAGAGTCATGTACATATACATATAAATATAGACATATATATTGAAGAAAAAAAAATTATATATAATTATGTTTCTTACACGTGTATATGAGGAATGTGTAAAGAACTTTATATAGTTTGAAATTAGAAAACATTGAAGTCGTAGTGAAGAACGACATATACAATGGCTCTTAATCCATTAATAACTTTATGGTAATAATTATTGCCCCTTTTTCATCTATTCATGTCTTTTAATCCAGAAGTTTTCCCACTGCTTGAATAGTTTATCATTTTGAGCCTTTAATTATAGTTTTATAAATATGCACAAACATCCATGATAGATTTATATATGCATGTATGTACACAACATACACATGTACATACGCTACCGCAAATATATATATGGCTCTTAATCCATAAATAACTTTATGGTAATAATTATTGTCTATTCTATATCTAATCATATCTTTTAATCCAGAAGTTTTTCCATTGCTTGAATAGTTTATCATTGTAAGCCTTTGACTATACAGTTTTGTAAATATCCACAAACATCCACGATAGATTTATATATGCATATATGTACACAACATACACATGTACATACGCTATTGCAAATATATATATGTATATAAAATATATGTATTAGAAATATGTCAACAAGTATGCTTCTTCCATTCATCCATTAGCTAAAATTATCTGTAATTCTTTAGTAATTCTCAGTACCGAATTACGATTCCTCCGGAGGTTAGTCATCCTGCAAGTCCAGGGACGAAGGTTCCGAATAAAAGAGGCGACGGCATTTTTCCAGACACATTCGACTACTCGCAGTCGCAGACACAAGAATGAAGTTCTTGGTTAGTAATTTCTGTACACCTAAAGTTAGATCTATTTATTACTTTTCATGCATCAATATATACATTTTACCAGTAATTAGGTAGTTGAAACACTTACTTAATTTGGAGTTAACATATATTGCTAGTTTTATTTTAATTCAGGGCTATACTTGACCGTTTATTTATAACAGGCGGTAGTGCTTCTGGCAGCCCTTGCTTGCGCTTCTCCTGTCGAGAAGCGAGAGGCGGACGCCGACCCTAGCTTCCCCATCTATGGAAGTGGTTATGGCTACCCTAGCTATTACCAAGGCTATGGCTACCCTTACAGCTACGGCCTCCACCATGGTCTCGGTCTTCACAAAAGGTCCGCTGATCCCGAACCTGAAGCCGATGCAGAGCCTTCCTACTTGTACAATCACCACCGCCCCTACTCTGTAGGCCATAGCTACGTTCGTCCTTACACCTACGGACACTCCCACGTCCTCCACAAGAGGTCGGCTGAACCAGAAGCTGAGGCCTCTGTTGTTTACCCGCACACTTACTCCTACAGCCACGCTGCTCCTTTCTCTCCTACGGCTATCCCTACACCTACGGTTATGGCTACGGCAGGGGCTATGGATATTAACTTAGAACTCACTTCGTCATTTGCTTTCGTTATCAGTATTCAAATCAAATAAAGAATCTGAATTTCCATCGTTTTTATTTGAAACTGGATAATGCTTGTGATTGTTTATCCCTCAACGTTATTCCAGGAAAATTTCCAATTAAACAAACAAGAAAATGAACACACATATATATACATATATAACTATATATATATATATATACAGTATATATACATATGTGTAATTGTATATATATATATATTCATACACATATAAGTTTGTGTATAAATGCGTGAGTCAATAAGATGAACACTTCTATTATATATCGCATATACATGTAAATATGTAAATATATTAACAAACGTGTCATGATAATGGATGTCTGTCTACAAAATTAGAA
Organism: Penaeus monodon; assembly: GCF_015228065.2. Taxonomy (NCBI): domain Eukaryota; kingdom Metazoa; phylum Arthropoda; class Malacostraca; order Decapoda; family Penaeidae; genus Penaeus; species Penaeus monodon. The sequence goes on along the minus strand of NC_051427.1, from coordinate 25,263,071 downwards.
GAGTATTATTAGTGTGTGCACTTGCACTAATTTACATAATTTTAGGTAAATCGAACCCAGATACGATGAAGTTCCTTGGGCAAGAACTTCACCTCGATTGCCTATTTAGCCACTGAGTGGGCAAGCCAGCCCAAGTCAGTGCTGGTCCCAAGCCCGGATAAATAGAGAGAATGATTACCTAAAAGGTAACACCGGCACTCTCCGTGGAAAGGAACTGGGGACCCTACCATGTACTCACTCCAAGAGCATCACAACATGAAAACTACAATTAAGTATCATGCTGTGACCACGGCGGCTCAGACATGAACCTATTGTTAAAAAAATATATATATATATTGTAGTAGTTACACAAACAGCTTATGAAACTATGAGCTATAACAGTGTTCATACACTTTTTTCGGCCCTAAACATTCATATTTTTCAACATGGTGAGCCTCAGATCAGGAAATGAATTTCAGTGTATCTTTATTGAAATATTCATACTTTTACCCAATTGTTTTCACCAATCTTTACTTTAACTATATCATAAATAACTTTCATTATATGTACGCTGATACAAGAGGATGACAGACAACCGATGAAATGTAGTTTAATTTATAACAAATCATTACAATCCAACATTTGGTTGTAACTGTTATGAAGTAGGACAGAAGTCCTTGCAGCATTCTCATCCCACGACCCTCGTGGATCATACTCGTTATACTTGGGAGTATCACCATACCTAGTGCTATGGCGATGTTAATAACAGCAATAATACTGTAATTAATACCATCACTAATAATGGTAATGATGACAATCACAACAAAGATTAAAAAAAATAATAATAAATAAAATAAAATAGATAATGGATAAAAAATGAACAGGCAAAGATTGAAATAGAAAGCCCTCAAAATCACCTATCCCATCATAAAAGCATGTGGCCAAATAGTGTCAACAATTCCATATGTCTTGTGTTCGAAAAAGCATATAAATATTATTGTCATTACTATTACTATTTTTTTTATTTATTTATAGAGATCAATACAACGCAACTATGGCTTATTAAATTGCAGCTGGTCAAACTTTGATTTATTGAACTACAACTGACTGATACATAAACTACATCTGTCCCATATTTAGCTTAGTGAACTTCAGATAACCTAAAAATGGTACACTAATAACAAATGAACTAGCATTGCAATGTGGAACTAAGCACAATCCTAATTGGCATGAGTCAGCTGTGGTTAATTTCCAGTATACAAAACAATCATAAAAAACATTTTACCTAATCAATATATATACACGCATACATAAACATAATGTACAGATATACATACATGTATATGTAGTAATATATACATATATATACATATTTTTGTGTATACATGTATTTCGTATATGATATAGTATAAATATTATATAGTATATAGACGCACGATGCATATATATAGTCATGTACATATATGTAGATATAGACATATATTGAAGAAATATATATATATATATATATATATATATATATATATATATATATATATATATGATTATGTTTCTTCCACATGCATATGAGGAATGTGTAAAAAGCTTGATAGAGTTTGAAATTGGAAAACATTGAAGTCGTATTGTACATAGATGTCCAAGGTTTCCGCTCTTTATATAAATAATTAATTTCACTTAATCAAGGTTTCTTAATTATTTTATTTATAATTTTCAGATATCATGAGCAAACCTTTTTGTCCTTTTATATATCCTCTGGGGAATAGATTGCTTCAGGGAGATAGAAAACTCATTGTCTATTTTCAATATATATTTTCCATATATATATATATATATATATATATATATATATATATATATTCAAATTCAATCAATCAAAAATAAAACCTTGCACATATGTATATCAGAAGATCGATGTAGTGCAGGCCTTAGTTCAGTCAGGCGGTCCGAGGTCATACAGCCCGAGGTCATGCAGCCCGAAGAAGTACGGATCGGGATAATTAGGACCGAGACGACACAGCCCAGGGTAGAATAGCCCAGGGTAAATGTCCTAGGGTGGATAGCCACAACAATGCTGATAGGTTTCTTCCACTCATAAAATATGGAAGCTGCAATAAGAACCAGTGGAATAATGCACTAATTCACTCACTTCATAACATCAAGTTACTTTACTTGCTATCAATTATGTAATTAAGTTTTACACAATTTCAATTTCAAAAGTAGTAAAAAATATATATATAATTACTTACAATCTGTATCAGTGTGGAGTTCGGAGCCAAGTGGCTGACCATATAACGGTGACCACAGACCATGGCTTCCTTCCAGGTTCGAAGCAGGGGAAACGGGTCGTCTGGGTAAACCAAATAGTTCGCTAACGCTCACAAGCACGCACGCACTCACACTTCGCACACAAGACAGCAAATACAAATATTTATAAGGGAAACCATCACCAAACCCTGTACAATAGACATACACAACTGCTTTTAATCCACTAATAACTTTGTGGTGATAATTATTGTCCCTTTTTCATCTAATAATATCTAATCCAGAAGTTTTCCCATTGCCTAAATACTTTAGTTTATCATTTTAAGACTTTGATTATACAGTTTTATAAATATGCACAAACATCCATGGTAGATTTATATATGCATATGTGTACATAATATACACTTGTATATATGTATATATATTAGAAAAGTATGTCAACAAGTATGCTTCTTCCATTCATCCATCAGTTAAAATTATCTGTAATTATTTAATAATTCTTTGCACCGAATTCCGATTCCTCCGGAGGTTAGTCATCCTGCAAGTCCAAGGACGGAAGTTCCGAAAAGAGGCGGCGCCATTTTTCCAGACACATTCGACCACTCGCAGTCGCAGACACAAGAATGAAGTTCTTGGTTAGTAATCTCTGTCCACTTAAAGTTAGATCTATTTATTAGTTTTCAAGCATAAATATATACATTTTACCAGTAATTAGGTAGTTGAAACACTTAATTTGGAGTGACATATATTGCTAGTTCTATTTTAATTCAGAGTTCTACTTGACCGTTTATTTATAACAGGCGGTAGTGCTTCTGGCGGCCCTTGCTTGGGCTTCTCCTGTCGAGAAGCGAGGGGCGGACGCCGACCCTAGCTTCCCCATCTATGGACGTGGTTATGGCTACCCTAGCTATTACCAAGGCTACGGCTACCCTTACAGTTACGGTCTCCACCATGGTCTCGGCCTTCACAAGAGGTCCGCTGATCCCGAACCTGAAGCCAATGCAGAACCTTCTTACTTGTACAATCACCACCGCCCCTACTCTGTAGGCCATAGCTACGTTCGCCCTTACACCTACGGCCACTCCCACGTCCTCCACAAGAGGTCGGCCGAACCAGAAGCTGAAGCCTCCGTTGTTTACCCGCACACTTACTCCTACAGCCACGCCGCTCCTTTTGTCTCTTACGGCTATCCCTACTCCTACGGCTATGGCTACGGCAGGGGCTATAGATATTAACTCTGAAGACACTTCGTCATTTGCTGTCGTTATCAGTATGGATCTACACTTCGTTCTTGGATCACTTCATGCCAGAATGTAATATATGCTTCCGGGTTTCTCACATATTCAAATCAAATAAAGAATCTGAATTTTCCCTGCCTTTATTTGAAACTAGATAATGCTTGTGATTGTTTTCACTTTATTCTAGAAACATTTCCAATTAAACGATCAAGAAAATGTACTCACATATATACATATATAATCATATATATACAGTATATATATATATATATATATATATATATATATATATATATACATATATATATGTAATTGTATATATGATATATATTCATGCACATATATAAGTTTATGTATAAGTGTATAACTTAATAAGATGAATACATCTACTAGAGAACTCACACAATGGTGTAAACGTGTAAATATATTAACAAACGTGCCATCTTATGATAGTGGACGTCTGTCTACAAAATTGGAAGAGAGTATTACTATAGTAGTTACACAAACACCTTTATTTAAATATTCATGTTTTATCCAATTGATTTCACTAATCTTCACTTTAACTATATCATAAGTAATTTCCAGTACAAGAGAATGACAGACAAGAATCGTTGAAATGTAGTTGGTTGTAACTGTTATGAAGAAGGACAGAAGTTCTTGTAGCATTCTCATCCTGCGACTCTCGAGGATCATACTCGCGACCCCGGAGTTTGACCACTGTTTTGTCGTTATACTTGGGAGTATCACCACAACTAGTGCAATAACAGTGATAACAGCAATAATACTGTAATTAATATTAACACTAATAATGGTAATGATGACAACTACAACAATGATAACAAAACAATAGATAATGGATAAAGAATGAAAAGGCAAAGAATGAAATAAAAAGCCTTCAAAATCACCTGTACCATCATAAAAGCATGTGGCCAAGCTCTGTCAACAATTCCATGTATCTTGTGTTCAAAAAAGTATATGTATATTATTGTCGTTACTATTACTATCATTTTTTCATTAACATTCAGGGCCATTTCATCTATGGTGATCAATACTGTATTGGATAAATCAAACTCCGTAGAGTTAGAGATGTTGGTTTGGTAGCGTGTTACCCAACTACAGTTAATGTCCGTGTGGGTTTGGTGTATTTTGAGGATGAGTCTCAGGTGATTTGAAAGTGATCCCGTAGTCACAATAAAAAAAAAATAAAATAACTGGCTGACTAAAAAGGCCACATAAAAAGAGCATTCGTATTATGCATTTATTACGCACAAATCTTTCGAACATAACCAATACACTAGACAACACATCATACACTTCCTTGGAACAATTGAGGTAACGAGAAGCACCAGTCAGCCAGCTAATAATCCAACGGTTTGTCACCACACAAAAAAGCCTCTCTCTCTCTGACCGGCCTGGTTTGACCTTTTATATTGGTGGCTTCCCGCGCTTGGTGATATTTTTACCCATAATGCAGTTCATTTAATTATTAAATAGTGTATGGTGAATTTGAAACAAGTTTAAAAATACATAAAATAAAAAGAATAATAAAACTATACAAAAATGGGCACATCAAAAGAAATAGACAGGGAAGTACGACAAAGTGAAAGAAGGGATCCGTGAGGGAAAACGGGAAAACACAAAGAGAAAAACGAGTGAGAAACAAAACAAAAAGGTGAACTAGTCGAAGGCAAAAATGCAAGAATAAGACAAGGTAAGTATAGAACATAATGTAAGTAGTGTATAAGTAGTGTTACGTGCAGTAAAAATAGTGTAGATGTAGATGTAGATCACGGACCAATGGGAAAGGTAAGTCAGAGGGTATAAAAACAGGTTTATTCTTATTAAAAAAAAAAAAGCGCAAACACAGGAAAATAGGTAAGTCACGTCATCTTGAAGGACGGAGTTTTTATACAGATCCATAAACGTCAGGGGAACATGCGGCCCGAAAGCCTGTGGGGTGACCCGCCTGAAGCCAGGGGAAATTCACTACAAATACAACGCAACTATGGCTTATTAAACTGCAACTTTGATTTAATGAACTAAAGCTGACCGATACAGTTGTCCCAGATTTATCTTACTGAACTTCAGATAACCCTAAAAATGGTACACTGACCAACAAATGAACTAACATTGCAATGCAAAACTAAAGCACAATCCAAATTGCATAAGTTAGCTGTGGTTGATTTCCAGTACACAAAACAATCATAAAAAACATTCTACCTAATCAATATATATACACACACATAAACATTATGTACATATATACATAATGTATGTGTAGTAATATATACATATATTTGTGTATACATCTATTTCGCATGATATTGTATAAATATTATATATTATATAGATGCACGGTGCATGTAGCGAGTCAGGTACATATATATGTATACATATATATGAAGAAGAAAAAAAAAAAACTACATATATATATGATTATGTTTCTTCCACATGTACATAAGGAATATGTAAAAAGCTTTATATAGTTGGAAACTGGAAAACATTGAAGTTGTAGTGAACAACTGCTTTTAATCCATTAATAACTTTGCGGTAATAATTACTGTCCCCTTTTCATTTAATAATATCTTTTAATCCAGTTTTCCCATTGCTTAAACACTTCAGTTTATCATTTTAAGACTTTGATTATACAGTTTTATAAATGACATCCACGATAGATTTATATATGCATATATATACACAATATACATACAATATACATACGCAACTACTGTGTATATATATATGTATATATGTATATATATGTATATATATGTATATATATATATATATATATATATATGTATATATGTATATATATGTATATATATGTATATATATATATATATATATATATATATATATATTAGAAATGTATGTCAAAAAGTATGCTTCTTCCATTCATCCATCAGCTAAAATTATTAATTCTTTGTAATTCTTTGCACCGAATTCCGATTCCTCCAGAGGTTAGTCATCCTGCAAGTTCCGAATAAAAGAGGCGGCGCCATTTTTCCAGACACATTCGACCACTCGCAGTCGCAGACACAAGAATGAAGTTCTTGGTTAGTAATTTCTGTACACCTAAAGTTAGATCTATTTATTCGTTTTCATGCATCAATATATACATTTTACCAGTAATTAGGAATTTGAAACACTTAATTTGGAGTTGACATATATTGCTAGTTTTATTTTAATTCAGAGTTCTACTTGACCGTTTATTTATAACAGGCGGTAGTGCTTCTGGCGGCCCTTGCTTGCGCTTCTCCTGTCGAGAAGCGAGAGGCGGACGCCGACCCTAGCTTCCCCATCTATGGACGTGGTTATGGCTACCCTAGCTATTACCAAGGCTACGGCTACCCTTACAGCTACGGCCTCCACCATGGCCTCAGTCTTCACAAAAAGTCTGCTGATCCCAAACCTGAAGCCGATACAGAGCCTTCCTACGTGTATAATCACCACCGCCCCTACTCTGTAGGCCATAGCTACGTTCGTCCTTACACCTACGGACACTCCCACGTCCTCCACAAGAGGTCGGCGGAACCAGAAGCTGAGGCCTCCGTTGTTTACCCGCTGCTCCTTTCGTCTCCTACGGCTATCCCTACACCTACGGTTATGGCTACGGCAGGGGCTATGGATATTAACTTCGTCATTTGCTTTCGTTATCAGTATTCAAATCAAGTAAAGAATCTCAAATTTCCATCGTCTTTATTTGAAATTGGATATGGCTTGTGATTGTTTTTCCCTCAACTTTATCCGAGGAAAATTTCCAATTAAACAAACAAGAAAATGTACACACACACACATATATAATTTTATATATATACAGTATATATACATATATGCAATTGTATATATATTCATACACATACAAGTTTGTGTATAAATGTGTGACCAATATGATGAACACTTCTATTATATATCGCATATACATGTAAACATGTAAATATATTAACAAACGTGTCATGATAATGGATATCTGTCTACAAAATTGGAAAAGAGTATTATTGTAGTAGTTACACAAACAGCTTATCAAACTATGGGCTATAACAGTGTTCATACACTTTTTTCGGCCATAAACATTCATATTTTTCAACATAGAACAATGCTTGTCTGTCATCCTCTTGTATCAGCTTACATATTCTGAAAGTTACTTCTGATATAGTTGATATTCAGATTAATTAAATTAATTGTCTGATTGTATGAATTAATAAAGATTCACTGAAATTATTTTCCTGTCCTGAGACTCGCCAGGTTGAAAAATATGAATGTTTAGGGACTTTAAAAAAATGAGGAACACTTCAATTAAGCTATTTGTTTAACTGCTACAGAAATACTTTCTTCCCATGTAGGCAGACATCTTTTATCATAAAATATCCCGTATGTTTAAACATTTACATGCTTAAATTGATATATGACCTATACACGAACACACCATTATGCATGTGCATCTTACTAAGTTAAACACTTTTTCATATTCTTATACATGCGTGTATGAATATATATATATATATATATATATATATATATATATATATATATATATATATATATATATGTGTGTGTGTGTGTGTGTGTGTGTGTGTGTGTGTGTATACATATATGTTAATTTACATATACAATTATATATGTATATATATTTATATATACAAATATATATATACAATTGGATATATTATATATGTTATGTGTATATATATATATATATATATATATATATATATATATATATATATGTGTGTGTGTGTGTGTGTGTGTGTGTGTGTGTGTGTGTGTGTGTGTGTGTGTACGTACATCCACACACACACACACACACATATATACGTACACACACACACACACACACAACATATATATATATAACATATATAATGTATCCAACATTTGTTTATAACGGTCAGAAAATAGGATTGAGATCCCTGCAGCTTTTGTTTGTTCCTCTCATCCCGCGACTCTCGAGGAGCATACTCGGGACCCCGTAGTTGAGAACCGCTGGTTTATTGTTACGCTCGGAATTATCACACGAGTTAGCACATTGCCGATGATGATAATGATAATGAAAATAATAATAATAATATGATATCATCAGTAATAATGGCAGTGATGACAATTACAATAATGACAAAATAGATAAAGGATTAAAAAAAATGGTAGGGTAAAGATTGAAATAAAAGACTTCTAAGAACGCATGTGACCAGCAGTATCAAGATGGACACTATACCATATACCTTATGTCTTCGCTCGATTGAAGAAAGGAAACAGTTTTTTTTTTATTATTATTTCTGTTATTATTATTATTATTATTAACATTATTATCATTATCATTATTATTATTAGCCTTTCAGTCATCCAGTGCCTTTTAATTTATAGCTGATCAAAATAACACAACTATGGCTTGTTTAACTGCAGCTGATCAAACTTTTATTTATTGAACTACAGCTGACCGATATGTAAACTACAGTTGTCCCAGTTTTCGCATAGTGAACTTCAGATAGCCAAAAATAGTTCACTGAACAACAAATGAACTAACATTGCAATGTGAAACTAAAGCACACCCTAAATTGGTATGGATCAGTTGCGGTTGAGATGTCCCATAAAAAAAAATCCTCAAAAAGACACGTTTTATCGAATCATTGTATTTATATATGTATATATTTATATATATATACACATATATATATATATATATATATATATATATATATATATATATATATATATATATATATATATATATATATATATATATAACTCGCACAAACATAATGTACATATATACACACAGGTATATCTATCAATATATACACATATATTCTTATATAACTATACAGTACATAGACACATGCTGTACATATATATAATATATATATATATATATATATATATATATATATATATATATATATATATTTCCTCACGTTTACGTGAGGTATTTCTGTAAAAAAGCATGATATAGTTTGAAGCTAGAAAACATTGAAGTCTTAGTGAACAAGAACGTAGCAATGGCTTTTAATCCATTAATAACCCTTTGTCGTAATAAGTATTGTCACTTTTCCTTATTGTTGTCTAATCATATTTTTTTGTTAATCCATAAGATTTACTATTGCTTGTATAATTCAGCTTATCTTTTTTTATTATTATAGTTTTATAAATATGCACATATATCCATAAATATAAAAAGTTATACATTTGTATACATGTACACAACATACATCGACACAGTCTTATATATATGTTTATATATACAAAAATATATATGTTTGCAAGTATGTATATGTGTAATAGTGCTTCAGTTCACCCATTAGCTACAATTACCT
>NC_051427.1:25243281-25250781 GCF_015228065.2 Penaeus monodon | reverse complement strand
TTCTTGGATATGAACTGGGAGAATTTTCCCACTGTGAAATCAGGTGATCAAAACCCCGAGATTATAACTCGTTTGTTTCTGTAAACAATACTTCAACTGTTTCTTCGCTGCTGATATAGAGAGAGATAAAGGGGAAAAGAAACATATAGTCTTTTCTGTCTGGATACTCAAGCTAATGGCAAATGTTATTTCATTTGTATAGTTACAAGTTAAGGCGCTGTAGAGGATGGCAGGAGGAGAGCAGCCTTGGCGGTTTATGGCAGTCAGTAAATGCCAATTTTCAGACTAAGGTCAATTAATACAACCGTACAATTTGTCTTTATTGTGTTACTATTAATATTCCTTGTTGTAACTTATAATTTTGTTTGTTGTTGTTGCCATTATCATTGTTTTAGTATCATAATTATTTTCAGTACCATTAATGTCGTTTGTGGGGGTGGGTATCATGCTGATTCAGAAAGATAAAAGAGACATTACTTTATATATTTGAATACAGTGAAGCATATCTAAACGAATTTAAGTATCATTTCTTAAACTGCCACTCGGTGTGAAATTCAAAGTCTGGTGAAATGATTTTTGTATTATAATCATTATGTATTTCAAGAATCTCTTATGCGTTTTCTTACTAAATCTAGAATGTAAGGAGTTAACAGTCGTAGTATGCTACGGGGTGTTTACAGGACTTTGTTCACAAACAGCTAATGAGTGTACATGACAGGTGATTGCTCGGGAATTGTTGATTGGCCACTAAAGATACGATGTAATTAATTTATGTCGTTGCAGAATCTTAATGTGGGGATATGATGCTAAATAGATATATAAATAAAGATCATGTATACGAGGCTAAGTCTGTGACATGGCGCCTTACCCCAAGCATCCCGTGCCTTCACCTCCATCGCCACCAATACGTTAACCCAACAACACCCCAGTCCACATGATGTCAGCAAGGTGTGCTAAAGTGAGTGTCCCTCATTACCTATTAAATCATCATAGATCTTAAATACTCCCTATTGAAATACATAATACATATAGGTACACCTACGCAAGCGCACACAAGTTGGATAAGATGTCATTTAAATTTCTCCTTTTTCTTATTCAAAGATAGAAAAGTTGGCTCGGATTTCTTCCTATTTTCATTCTTTATGGTTGAAATATGAAAATGAGAAGAATGCCCTTTATTATTCTGAAGCTTAAGCTATCAGCTTTGATATCTGTTATCCTTGGGATATTAAATTTTGTTTTGGCAATACATATAGCTAGGCCTTGAGAATGTATTAATGATAAATGTGGAGAACTTTTTCCTTTTTCTCGCTCCTCTGGAGAATATTTTACTTTTTCTTTTCCTTTGGTGAATAGTCTACATTTTCTTTTTCCGAGATACCACATCCATTAATTTATCAATGCTGACTGGCTGACATCACCATCACTGGCTGACATCACTGGCTGACATCATCATCGCCAGCAGGCCGGAGAGGTAGTCTATGTCTACGGACACGCATATTTTTCTAGTTTTCAATATGTTATTAAAGAAATCACTATAAGCGTACCCGAATGGCATAAAATTGACCGAAACATTTTTTAATGTAATTATTAATTTAATCATAAAGTAAGGCATATGAATATTTTTTAAGGAATCTTAATCTTTAGTTTCTAGCATGACATTAAGATTAAGTGAAAATATTCTGACTACACACTGAAAAAAAATATTCGCTATATGAAAAAGGCCAATATTAAAAAGTTCAAGAAAGCTTGAAATTTTGACTTGAGTTAATGCTACGTCTTAGACTGTATTTTTCAGATAGAAGAAGGAATACTTAACATAATACAGCATTTGTTGTTGTTGTTGTTTTTAAAGGAAATTTGTGAAAATGTAATTGCTTTAATTTTGTTCCACTCCATACTTTTGTTCAACGCCGGACCAGAGTGATGGCGCTGCAGTCTATGATGAATTAATACATAAAAAAAAAAATAATAAAATAAATAAAAAAATAAAAAATAATAATCATTGGTCCCTTTCAGTCTATTTAGACAAAAATAGATTAATAGATATATATAGATATGGATATGTTATATATATATATTATATATATTATTATTATATATATATATCCCAGATCTAGATCATTATTATATATATATTTATATATATATATATATATATATATATATATATATATATATATATATATGCGCGCGCGTGCGCGCGCGCGCGTGTGTGTGTGTGTGTGTGTGTGTGTGTGTGTGTGTGTGTGTGTGTGTGTGTGCATATATATGTTTATATATATATATATATATATATATATATATATATATATATATATTATATATATATATATATACCTAGACACACGCATATATATATATATATATATATATATATATATATATATATATATATATATATATATATATATATATATATATATATATATACACTATATATGTATATGATATATATAAATATATATACGTGTAGAGGGATTCCTCTCACTCTGTTCTATCCAAATATATCGAAATTATCCCCCCCCCCCTATTAGCGACACTCTTGGCCCCGACAGCAGAGGATGGCATGAAAAGTACCAGGGAAATTGCGGGCTAATGTATGAATAATATACACAAAATCAGTTGTCAGTCTTCGATACCCCAATGTCTGTTTTTTTTTTTTTTATTTTATTTTATTTCATTATTATTATTTTTTTTTTTCATTTACTGGCTGAAATAACAATTAATTATACATTCATGTAAACTCTTCGTGATGCATGATTTTTTTTTTTCTATTATCATTACTTTTATTATTTATGTTCTCTTTAGAAAGTAAGACATCTTAGTGATACAACCATCATGTAATTGGTTTTACATTGGAGTAGGTAACGCAATAATAATGGTCATTATAATTATACAAGCATAATAAGCAGTATAGTTAAGTTGTTTATTTGTGTGTGTGTGTGTGTGTGTGTGTGTGTGTGTGTGTGTGTGTGTGTGTGTGTGTGTGTGTGTGTGTGTGTGTGGGTGTGTGTGTGTGTGTATGTGTGTGTGTGTGTGTGTGTGTGTGTGCGTGTGTGTGTGTGTGTGTGTGTGTGTGTGTGTGTGTGTGTGTGTGTGAGGTATATATTCTTATCTGCATATTTCCTTTTGGGACGATAATCTGTTCTTGAAAAGTATAACGAAAAAAAAATGTAATAAGTTTATTACAAATTCTATAGAGACGGATGAGCATTATCCAGAAAGTAATATTTTCATTCTATGATCATGGACCCAATAGTATGTTACTATGTAGATTTATCACTTCCTCGCAATATTGAAAATTCATTATCAAAGTACGAAAATCTGTCATGTAATGTGATTTTTGGTTTTAAGAAGCAAACCATATCTTAAACTTTTATTCAGTCTAAATATCACAGAAAGATAATCCTAACAAAAGATAGAAAATTTGTTGCATTACCGATAACAATGGGATGATAAATTAACATAAATAATAATGTTAATAACATAAATGGCATTAATAATTATATTATTAATGATGATTATTTCAGTGATAATAATGGTAATCTTAATAACATAATGACAATTGTATGAACAGAAATAGAAATAATGATAATAATATATACGATAAGAGATAATAACGAGATATATAGGGTAATGATAAATACTGGTATAATAAAAAAAAATAAATGAAAACATTGATTTAGCAACCGATTCACAAATGAAATGATAAGCAGTGATGATAATAATGAGAAAAATATTATGACAACTACTACTGCTTCTATTTCTAATTGTAATGATAATGATAATAATAATAGCAACAAAAATTATTATTTATAATTGTCTCTATCATAATTGTTTCCATTATTACTACTATTATTATAACAGTACTTGTAATAATATATGATGACAGTCATGACAGAATAACAACTGCAACAATAATAGTGTTAATAATGATTATAATAGTAATAGCAATGGTAATAAAATTAATAATAACAGTACTGAAAATCTTACTAATCATAATAATAACTATAATAACATCAGTGTCATTAATGAAAATCAGATAGTGATAATGATGACAATTATCCTTATCAACAACTTCATCTTCATTGTCGTTATCATTATTATCATTACTATAAAAGTAACAATGAAGATAACGATAAAAACTTCATATAACTATTAATCCCGTTCAGTACAGACTTCCTTCACAAGTTCTTCCCAAGAGAACAGAAAGAACGTAATTATTTTGATCTGAATAAAAAAAAAGCCAACCGCGAGAAATGCTTCCTTGTGTGTGTTTAGGTAAGTTCATTTCAATTTTGTCTACCTGCGTAAGATAATTATAATAATGAGCAGAATGAAGGTCATAATAAGCAAATTAATAATAGTGAATATTGATAACAACAGTAGTAATAACAACAGCAATAATAATAACATTTAAGTTTACCTCAAACCGTTGTTTTACATAGTCTAAAATTTAAGTGAACGATGTACAAAGTAGGCTGTAATAAAAGAAATTGTCCACTTCAGTACCCGGGAATATTTCTTCGGAAGATTTCTTCTTCTTCTTCTTTGTCTTTTTGTATCAGATATTCCTAATCTTGCTTTAGTTTCCGATTTTGAACAATTCCAATTCTGTGCATTGCCCAGTCCTCTCTCCTGCCGCAAATACTATAGATCCATGACTTTAAAAAAATATTAAGGCTTTATTTCCCCGCATTGAATTCATCTGAAAATTGGGAATATCATCTGAAAAGTCGGCTACTAATTCCATATGTTCTTTGACCCAAAATTTGTTTGCTATTATTAGCTTATTTTTATAATATCAGACAAGTGAACCAATTTAACTTACCCTTTTGTTTTGAAAATGATGAGACTTGTTATGAATTGATTTTAGTCAGCTGTCACGGCGTAAGATACATCATACAAATAGGTAACAAGTAGCGGATCAACCGGCCAATCTCAGGGAAAAGGGGGGAAAATGGCAACTCACTCCGTTCTGTGGAGTATTTTGTCTCTATCTTTCTCTTCTTTTCTAGCCTCCGGGCTTGTACAGTGGTAACGTGTCGGCCTCTCATCCGAGGGGTCGGCGGTTCGTGCCCCAACAAGGCGCGAGAAGTTGCAATTGTCGCCCGGAGGTTACTGCTGTGGCTGGGCACCACGGCGGGCAAGGACTCGGTTCAGCCGAGTCAGCACTAGCTGACACACGTGAGCGAGTCGGCAGTAGTCGACACAGGCCGGGCTCCCCTCATGGCATAGCCCGGGCGAGGCTAAGCTTCGCGCATCGGACTTATCCTTATCTTCTTTTCTATTCTACTCAGCTGACGCATAGTGCATATGGTTGCATATGACCGATAATGTTAAAGATCATATACATAATTTTTACTATTTTACACCCTTATATACATATTTTATTTTTCTTTCTTTCTTTTCTTACTTAAAAGAGACTCATAAGGAGAGTTGCCAGGTTTTCCTTTTCTGAGATCGAACTTGGCACCCCCTCCCCCCACTACGGAACCCTCACCCTGTTTCATCTTTGTAACCTTCGCTAAAATCGACAATCGACGGAAAGGAAGCGAACTCCGACACATAACATATATGTTCGCTCAGGTGTTACGCAGTGACGCAATGAGGAGCGAAAAGTGTTCACTTGCGACAAATATGGAAAAGGTGTGAGTGACGTGAATATATTCGTAATGCAAAATATGTATCTGACCGGCTTTAGTTATATCATCGTCTGAAATTCTTTTGCAATGTGAAGATATTCATTCTCATCCATACCTTTTCTCCGTACGAGATCCGGTTACGTTACGATGTTCTGTTCGCGGACTGTACACTTCCGTTCAATGTATCTGTAAAACCTGCAGAGTAAGAAATTATATGTAAAAAAAAAAAAAATTCTCATAGTCAGAAACGCCCTTGGTTCTTAGAGGATTATTTCTCGCGGCATTAGGAACAGCATCATGTACCTGTAGGATATCGACTTGAATAATTACATTCAGTATCAGAGGGGGTAGTAGTCACAGAAGACCCTATGCCGTTGCACCAGTCTTCTGAAAGTGTGAAAAATCTGTCCACTCAGGCTTCTGGGAGACTGTTGAACTGAAGTACGAGAAAGAATTTGCCATCTGTGTGTATGTACAAGATATACTATATATATATATATATATATATATATATATATATATATATATATATATATATATATATATATATATATGTAAGGTACAAAAAGAGTATACTTTGTTCTCACCCAAAGGTTCAGTCTCGTTCTCATCCTCTTCCTCCTCGTCCTCGTCTTCGTCTTTTGGTCTGTCCCCTTCATCTTCGTATTTTTCACTGTTCTTATCTGATGAAAAAAATCCATATTAGAATAACTGAATATATATTGTAATTCTGTAGCTGTGGTGTGCACGTTTTAAGTGGTTAAGCGTGCATGTCAGAAAGTGGGGTGAGGAGCAAGCTTCTCTGGTGATTAAATAAAATTATACTCACAAGACGTAGCCTTTTTTCATTTTTTCTCTCTCTCCCTGTCTGTCTGCCTGCCTCTGCCTCTGCCATTCAGTGTGTGTCTATGTACATATACATATCCATATACAAATACACGCACACACACATATACAGTGTGTGTGTGTATGTGTGTGTGTGTGTGTGTGTGTGTGTGTGTGTGTGTGTGTGTGTGTGTGTGTGTGTGTGTGTGTGTGTGTGTGTGTGTGTGTGTGTTGTGTGTGTGTGTGTGTTGTGTGTGTGTGTGTGTGTGTGTGTGTGTGTGTGTGTGTGTGTGTGTGTGTGTATGTATATATATATATATATACATATATATACATATATATACATATATATATATACATATATATATACATATATATATATACATATATATATATATATATATATATATATATATATATATATATATATATATATATAATACACATTTGCGACATATGTATATATGCACATATATGCACACACACACACACACACACACACACACACACACACACACACACACACACACACACACACACACACACACACACACACACACACACACACACTCACACACACACACATATATATATCTATATATATATCGTTTATTACCTCTCTCTCTCTCTCTCTCTCTCTCTCTCTCTCTCTCAAATTAATATCAAATATCAACATGCACAACCAAGTTAACTATCCTGCAAAAAAGAAGATTTTTTTAAAAATCACAAAAACAGAAGCACAGATAAAAGCAACAACATATACGTACCTCTCTTACTAACCTTTCTGTTTATTATTATCTGTTCACAAACCTATACAAATTACACGGCATCTTTGATCCTCTCGCGCCTGGAATTCTCTACTAAAACTTTTGTTGAAATTCCTGAGTTCGAGAAAGAAATAAAAAAAAGATAAATGAAATGACAAATAATGATGTGAAATAGGTGAACAGAATAATAGCAAATGTATAAATAAGAAGTGTTTTTGTTAATCTCATTAGACTATTCATTATATGCATTGATAACATCT
>NC_051427.1:25223281-25225781 GCF_015228065.2 Penaeus monodon | reverse complement strand
TATATATATATTGCTATATATATATATATATATATATATATATATATATATATATATATATATATATATATATATATATATATATGAATCATGTACTCAGACATGCACACACGCGCACACACACACGTATTTAGATATATATATATCTACACAGGCATATATAGATAGGTCGTTAAATATAGATATATATAGATAGAAAGGTATTACATGTATATGTATATATGTATGCATATATGTATTTACACACACACACACTCACACACACACACACACACACACACACACACACACACACACACACACACATATATATGTGTGTGTGTGTGTGTGTGTGTACACATGTGCATATGTATGTATACAGTACATGTATATATCTATGTATTTATACATATGAATCAACACATATGTATATATTGTTTATGTTTCCATATATATATATATATATATATATATATATATATATATATATATATATATATATATATACCACACAAAAACACAAACACACACGGATATATATATACATATATATATACGTATATATGTGTATACCTATACAGTCATGGTATTTTATAAGCGATGTGTTTAGCTTAGCCTCTTACAGTAAGAATACACATTTTTTCCTGTACGTACCTGCGTGCGTAATTGCTTCTTTGAAGAGAACTTAGAGTAACGGAAGTTCCATGGTAAACGAGTGAAAGTCAGTTCGTGGTAAAGGCTAAGCGACAAATAATTACCAAAGCGGCGTGAAGATATGACACTGTTCTCATTTCCCTAATTTCCACAGGTAAATGCTATGCTGAGGTGTTCAGAATTAAGATGATGAAGATGAGTTTGAAGGTGAAATGGAGAGAGAAGGACTAAGAGGGAAAAATCATACTTTTCATACTTTATGAATTCCCTGTTCTTCCTTTTCGCTTTCTGGCTCCCTTGTGTATAGCAGACGAAAGTAATAGTAATTTTTGTACGAAAGATAAAGTCAGCATGAGTAATCAAGTAAATGATAATCATCCAAGTGTCAAGAACATATCATTTTATGTTACGTGGATCTATTTCTGGTAACAGTTAGCACAAACCCCTATTATCTTACGAAGAAAAGATTGAATATTTCTTTCCTTATCAATAGATAAGTAAAAATCGAATAACTTGCCAAGAGGAGATAGGCAAGTATATAGACAAGCTGTGACTCAAAGCTCAGTGGCTCAGACTGGATCTTTCAGTCTGTTCTGTTTACTTTTACCGAACACAAATTCAGTGCACCTGTGATCAGTACTCAGGAATACCACCATGAAAGCAGTGAAACAGTTATATAGTATTGTTTATCTGATAAAAAAGTAGTAAACAAAAGTAAAACGAACAGCTTGGTTCAAAGTTTAAATGCATATACAGAAATGACAGTTACCAAAGGACAGTGAAAAGTAGTGGCCGATTTTATAAACGTTGGTATCCCTGCTGCCAAATGCATGTCTTGAATCACCAGCCAACTGATAGCAAAGGCCTCTTTTGTAGCATCTCCGAAATCCTTAACACTTTGTGATACATTCTGATGTATCTTCCAATATGCTAGCCCATTATGTGCACATTACTGGAACTTGAGGCCTTATTTCCGCTGACAAAAAACTGTCTTACGACACTAGAAACTGTCGCTAATTTCATTCGCGACATTCCCCGGGCCGGTCGCGACAGCAACTCTGCCAATGTTCCTACGCTGTTGCCAAAGGCTCCACTCCACCCCTCTTCCTAAGAATCGGGCTTAAATTGAAGAATCTGATTTTATTTTTGAATTATATTAAATTATCAACCACTGTTTTACATATATTACATTAGGAAACAGCAGTATATACAAGTTCTTCGGTATCAACATTTTAAAAGTACAAAAAAAACGATTTAGAACTACCGAAATCAGTTGAAAATGCGCGGGCCCTAAGCGCCTCCCATCATACTTTTTCCTTCGTCTATCGACATCGGTTTCGAACGTCACACTCCTTTAAATATTTTGAATATGTCACTTTTTATTATTTGATATTAATTACATTTAGAAGGATACACAAGTTTGCGCCTTCATATTCAATTATACATACACAAGAAGTAAACTGATTATGTAGAACATAATATAAATTTCCTTAAATTAGTAAATGCTTCCTCCATTGTTATGCGTGAGGTCACTACCATCCACTTCACAAGAAGTTCGCTGAACATTAGGCAGAGGCCCATCTCTTTCCAGCACCACTCCTACATCCCATACCAAAACTCATATACTCCCTACGTTCACCACCCGCTTAAGAGGTCAGCCGAACCCTCTACCATCTACACTAACTACCACCATCCCCACACCCCCTGCAACCCCTATGTGCACCACCTTCATAAGAGGTCTGGCGAAGCAAACCCTAGATACAATTACGCCTACAACCTCCTCCATTACCTCACCTCCGGTCACGGCTTCAGGTACCGCTACTGAGCAACAGGAGTGTTGATAAATAGCTTTTTTTTTTTTTTTCCA
>NC_051427.1:25205781-25220781 GCF_015228065.2 Penaeus monodon | reverse complement strand
ACAAACACCTGGAATACACAAAGCTTCAAATAACTAATTTTGTACAGAATAATCTTGTCAGCCGCGTAACAAAGCATCGTTTTCTCCAGATATTGTGGATTTTAAACATTAAAGTTGGAACTCACCAAGCACTTCATGTTTGCAGGATTGATGAGAAGGAACAGGGCGATGTGATCTTAGCAGCGAGTTCCGATCTTTATATAGCACAGTGATAAACGGACCTTGAGATAACCGACCTCACGAAAGTAGGAAGTATATATTGATACAAAAATATATTACTTATGTCAAGAAAATACTCTAAGGGAAGAGACTATGCAGGAGATATATATACATTCCAATTATGAAATAGCTGCGATATATATAGACATATAGAAAAAAATGTATGTATAATATATATGTGTGAGTGTGTGTGTGTTTGTGTGTGCATGTTTCTGTGCATGTGTATATATGTAAATATTGCAGAGAAAACCATTTTTTGTATTAAATATTTTTTAAATATATCTTATGCGGTACAAACTCCTCCAATATGTTTACATGTATATTGTTACTCACTCCCATGTGCGATGGGAGAAGGAACAGGCGATGTGACTTAGCATCGAGTTCGATCTTTATATGCACAAACAGTTATGTATTATGGTAGATGAAGGCAGCAATCAAACTAAAGACAAACCTTAGCTGTCAGCATAGTGCGGATGCAGGAATAAAGTTGCTCCTGTAGTGGCCCAGATGTGTCTTGGTGGTACAGTACTTGCTGTCAAGAAGATGAATACAAAAAACAATTTGTAGGGAATTATTGTCAGCCCGAAACAAGCTCTCTCACCAGACTCACGTGCAGGTGATGAGGTGTGTCTTACCATCTATATACACATATAGCTCTATGACATATAGAAGAGGTTGTATAAATATTTGTGATGGTGTTTGTTAATCGTCATGTATATGAAGCACCATTTATTGAATTTTCATACTGTTAGATCTACGGATTTGAATATGTTTAATGTTAGTCTGCCTCGCTTTGTTTCACTCAGTGAGAGGAGATAATTGCTGTACTTGGACTAAATCTTCAGTTCTGTTACTTACAGGCAGTCCAATTTGATGAAATCAAGAGATACAAAAATAATAACAATATTTATTTCATGAAGGAAAAAAGAAAAAAAAGCAAAACACAATGTAAGTACAGATCATGAAAGCAAATGAAACTAAAAACGTTTCAATCAAATTACAGTGGTACATTAATTGACTAGAAATTATATTACATAAAACAATATTTGTGATTTGTGTGATATTTGTAATTGGACATCCAAGCAACCCCGTATATACACATTAGGTATCACAAACATAGAGATCTGACAATTGTATGGTATATTAATTTCGGACACAACCCTCATCACCACCCTAATCCCAACCACACACCTATATTATAACATAATAAGAGGTCAGAAGCTCTCTATATTATTAAATTATAAACTGTATAAATTATATTGCACATCCTCATATTAAGTGTGCGAGTGTATTGTCTGATGTGTCTACAAACATAGTATCCATATGTTAACTCGGAATGGTTCATACAATAGATACATACATTATATGACCATATGTTTTAATATGATGAGAATGCAAAGCACTTTAGTATTGTTCGATTATCCGTAAAATAGTTGAATTCAACGTTTATTATCCCGATTATAAACGTACCAGGAATGTACTTGTTTAGCATTGATAGACTTAACCTCATATTCATATAATTTTTTATAAAATATTTTGATATTAAACAACGTACAAGTATCAGATAACATCAGAATTATTATTGAATTTTATAAATACTAATATCAAACAATAAATAAAAAAAAATATAACATGTAACATATATAGAACGTGAACTACGTAAAATATACACCTCACTACAATCTGATGTATTCGGTAGGTCACCTGTTTTATTCATTTCATCGATAAGTCTGAGCTTCCCCTGTAAACGTACCATAGGTACATAGTTTTTCAAAGTTTACGCATATGATAATCTAATATAATGTACAGTAGTTTGGTGAATATATGTGCTTATATTCATTTATTATATATCACATTATGTCAGCAAACATAAATCATAACAATGAGTACTTTGTTGATCATGATCAAAACATAGTAATATATATTTGCAGATATACTGAAGTCAATAACAAATCAGACGAATTGTGGCAAAAGTGCATGACAACACGCAAAACTAATAAGAAAACAAAACAAACAAAATCAAACATGAATGTTATTGTTATCTACTAAGAATGCTATATTCATTAGAAACATGATCGGAATAGTCTATGAATATATCTATGACATAAATCACCCCGAAAGTACAGACAGATAAAGGGTTTTCGATAACATATCCGTAGTTTATCAGTTACATTTTGCATCTAATCGATGAGTTAGCTATGGACTCTTACACTGAAGGAACATATGATAAATTATGCAGCTGTCAGACTAAATCTACACTACTAATATTGTAAGCTTGTTAATAATCTTATATTCATTTTTCTTGATTAATTCACAATAAATACAGATAGTTACTGTTGCATGAATCCCTAGATCTGTCACATTGGTACTTGATTAGTGTCGGTAAAAGTAAACATCAGACTGAAAATTTCAGTTACTGATGCACATGAGCTGAAATCTAGTATGACACATATTTATCCTGACTCTGTTTAGGCAAAGTAAACAGTCGATTTTAATCATCTTGACAAAAAGGAAAATTCGAAGCCTTTTTTTATTATTGGGTGAATCACTGTCAACAGAAATTGAGCAACGTACAACGAAGTATTGTGTTCATGGTACTCGCTGATTATTATTTATTTGATTACTCATGCTAACAAAAAGTATAATCATATTTATCTGCTGCATACAATTGAGCGAGGCAATGAAAAGGAGGGAGGATAAGGAATCTAAATAGTATGAAAATATAACTTGGAATCCATCAAAATTCCCAAGGGGCACACAGTACCCTGACCTACATACATGTAAATATATGTAGGCAGAATGTTTGGCTCATGCTAATTACAGGATAACGGATAAATTGATGGCTCTCTCTGCAGTATATACATACGTGCATACACATACACATGCTCACTCGCACATATATAATAAGAATAAATGTGTATGCAGACATATGCTTTCATCTATCTGTTTATATGATTTAGAATCATCGGCTGCGTCAGATATTAAGTCATTCGCGTCTGTTTATCTCATATCTTGTACGTAGTCTCGATCTGTCTTCTTTGATAATGTATACTCCATTTTTAATAATATACATGCATAATATACAAGGTATAAGCTTTAAGAGTATTTTATTGCAATAAGAAGGATATATATTTTTTAGATTAGCAAATGTTTCCTCCTTTTTTATACGTGAGGTCGGTTATCTCAAGGTCTGTTATCACTATTAAGGATCGGATACGTAGTTTGTCTTACTATGAGAGGAAGAAAGTATTTCTTAGTGAATGTTTTATTTTAATCATTTTAAAAGTGAGAAGAATTGTGTTGTTGCTTAAGCACTTGAGACTGAGGCGTGAAAGCCTCACATGTCATTACCTTGATTCATATATTGTTTTGTAATTGGAACAATATGGCAAGTTTTAATAATTCCAGTTGAAGTTGTCTAAAATCACACACAAAAACAATAGATATAAACGATATTAAAACTAATTTTCAAAGTAAAACAGTGAATCTACTAAAAGGCTATTGCACTTAACATCCATCCACAGTTTCAGAGAAACGTAAAAGATGAATAAGAATCAATGGTAAATTCAGCGAAGGTCACCAGTCTTATTCAATACCCGAGAAGTTAGAGGCTTAACAAGAAATAGTTGTATAGTACAAAGTTTTCGCAGTATCATACCATATGCAACAAAGTTTATCAGGATAAATAGGTGGATATATGTACATGTATATATATACATATAATATATATATATATATATATATAATATATATATATAATATACATACATATATATAAATTAAACAACATTATATATATTAATTAATATAAACACATATACATAATATATATCCATATACATATATATATGCATACCTATGTATATTGTAGGTCTATATACGTATGTTCATATATATATGTATATATATATACATATATATATATAACATATATACACACACACATATATAACAATATATACATACAATACATATATGTATGTATATATATACATACATATATATATATATAATATATATATCATATATATATATATATATATATATTATATATATATATACATATAAATAAACATATGTATATGTATGCATATATACACACATGCACATATATATACTTCCTCCAACATACATATACACATATATACACAATCTGTGTGTTTTATGTACATATCAATTGTCTAGATTAGAGGTAAGCGTACCACCAATGGTACATTTGATCTGATGAGGCCTACATACAGTAGATAACTTTCATTCCTGCATTTGCATGTATGCTGTCAGCTAATGTGTTTGTTTTACTTTTGTTTGCTGTTTTTCTTGATCATAAGCAAACAATGATATATAACTGTTTACTGTTATCAGAACTGAAAGATCTAGTACACAAAAGTACAGCCATATTTATCTACTATACACATGGGAGTGAGGCAACGAAAAGGGGGAAGGACAGAGGAATCCTCTATGCATGTAGGTATATATTAGCAGGAAGTTTGGACGACTTCACTTAGATAATAACAGATAAATGAAATATTTAATGCAAACGATGGTTTTCTCTGCAATATACACATATTTACACATGCGCACAAATATGCACATACAAACACACACACTCACACGTTTATAATATACATACACTTTTTTCTATGTCTATATAATTTAGAGTCATTCGCAGCTATTTCATAATTGGAATGTATATATCTCCTGCATAGTCTCTACCCTGAGAGTATTTTCTTGACATAAGTAATACATTTTTATATCAATAAATGCTTCCTACTTTCTTATGCGTGAGGTCGGTTATCTCAAGGTCCGTTTATCACTGTGCTATATAAAGATCGGAAACTCGTTGCTAAGATCACATCGCCCTGTTCCTTCTCACCAATCCTGCAAACATGAAGTGCTTGGTGAGTTCCAACTTTACTGTTTTTAAATCCACAATATTTGGAGATAACGATGCTTGGTTTGTTACGCGGCTGACATCATTATTCTTTACAAATATAGGCATTTGAAGCTTTGTGTATTCCAGGTGTTTGTCTTCCTGGTGGCTGCCGCTTGCGCTTCTGAAGTGGAGAAGCGAGAGGCGGAGCCAAGCACAGGCTATCCTTTTCCTCCTTATGGTAGCCACCACAGCCCCCACTACCATGCTGGTCGTTACCATCCTCTTCACAAGAGGTCAGCTGAACCTGAGGCAGAGGCCAAACCTTCTAACCTTTACTATCCTAGCTATTCCACCAACTACCGTTACAGCTACCCATCATACCATCACTACAAGAGATCTGCTGAACCCAGTTACGGTCCCATCAATTTCCACCACCACTCCTCCACCCCATACCAGCACATCTATACTCCCTACGTGAACCACACCCATAAGAGGTCAGCCGAGCCCTCTACCACCTACCACCACTACAACCACCACTATACCCCCTACGTGCACCATCCTCACAAGGTCAGCCGAACCTCACCACCTACCCACTAACACCACCCCTACGTGCACCATCCCACAAGAGATCAGCCGAACCCTCTACCATCTACTACCCCTACTATACCACACCTACAGCCCCTACGTTTCACCACCCCCATAGAGGTCTGCCGAAGCTAAGCCTACATACCATATTCCTTTCGACCTACCATTACCATGGAGTCACCTCCGGTCACGGCTTCCATTACCGTTACTGAGCACTAATAGCTGTTAGTATTGTTCGTGTCTCATAGTGAAAGAAATAAAGTATTTCTGAATAAATGATTTCATTTGAATAGCTTTTACATTGAGGTGGAATGCGTTTATTTAAACGCTTGAGAACGAGGCTTTCATTTCTTCCCATGTCTTGGCCTTGCTTCAAATATCGTTTTGCAGTTGAAGCCAATGTGTCCATCATTTGAAACGATCGAAATCACAAAAAAGGCAATATATATATAAACAATATGAAAACTATCACGTTAAGCAAACCAGTGATGTTACTAAAACGATAATCACTTGAACCCATTTCATTTTTTAAGACAAACGTAAAAAAAAAAAATGAATAAGAATCGACAGTGAGCTCGGTAAAAGTCATTATCCTTATTCACCACTCGAAAGGTTCGAACCCCTTGAAGCATATGAAGAAAAATATTTGTGCAATATTTTTCCAATATCTAAGCATATAAGTTTGGCAGGATATATATGTATTGTACACACACACACACACACATAAATACACATACACCTCACACAGACACACACGCACACACATATACATATATACATATGTATATACAGATACATTTCGCACTATACTATATATATTATAGTATATATATTATATATATATATATATATCAGTAAATATATACAATATTACAATAGGCTATTTGGTGTAATAATATATCTTATATATATATATATATATATATAATAGATATGATATAATCATATTATAAATTCTGTCTATATATCGATGACAGGGGGACCTTGCTGCGTAACATCGAAGAAATGATATGTGATGCCACTCTTATACATTAACCATCATATATGTGTATATATATACATAAATATGATATATCATATTGATTATATATATATAATACTGATTTTGAAATGTTTCATTATATATATATCTGATTGGTGGTGGAGTGTGTCCTGTTGTATCAGTAAAGATATGAAAGAATTTCAACAAATTATTTGGTAAAACTGATTGCTACATTTTCTATGTCTAAGATCCACACACCACAGCGACATATCAAAACTCCCGCATTCTAAAATATGAATTACGATGCGATTCATGATTAATGAAAAAATATAAATACATAATTTGATGCTGATCTTGCAAATATTACTTGCAAATACATTATAACTTGTGTTTCTATGACATACATTTGTATTCGATTGTTAGTAAGATATTATGATACGATATTAAGATTATTAATCATATATTTATTTGTATTAATACTGTGGGTGTTATCAATTTATCCTTTTGTATGTTGCTGTTTTATTTATATATATAATATCTTCATTTATTAGCTTTTGTGTATGTGTGTGCTGTGTTTGATATATCAAGATGAATAATGAATTTATTATGACTCAGGAATACTGGAGGTGAGGTAATGGTAGAGGTTGTAGGCGTATTTGTATTTAGGGTTTGCTTCGCCAGACCTCTTATGAGGATGGTGCACATAGGGGTTGCAGGGGGTGTGGTGGCGGTGAGTGTAGATGGTAGAGGGTTCGGCTGACCTCTTAAGTGGGTGGTGCACGAAGGGAGTATATGAGTTATGGTACGGGATGTAGGAGTGGTGCTGGAAAAAGATGGGCCCGTGACTGGATTCAGCAGATCTCAGGACATGCGCCTGGAAATGTACAAAGATTTAAATACCCTATTTTGGAAAGGAAATTAACTGTCAGACAAGCAAAAAACAAAGCATCGTTATCTCCAGATCCAGTGGGTTTACAAATGTAAAGTTGGAACTCAGCAAGTACTGCACATCTGCAATATATATATATATATATATATATATATATATATATATATATATATATATATATATAATCATCTGTGTGTATGCATTATTTAATGGTGACGAATAAGGAATGGGGACCATTTCTAGTGACGAATAAGGATGGGGACCTATACCGAATTTACTATTGTTTATTTATATTTTACGTTTGTCTTAATCTGTAGAATGTAATGAAATTTTTATCCTTTTGATAAATTCAGTTTTCCTTATTGTTTGTAATGATTATTTTTTCTACTGTCATTTTGTGATTTCTATTATTTCAGCAGTGATTTGGATATAATTATAGTCACATATTGTTTCAAAGTATAAATAAAATATGTAACTAGAAATATTTTATTTCCTTCATGGTAATACTTGAAAAATAATAAAAGCTATGTATCTAAACCTCTGTGTTAATAATGTTATACGAGTTTGCTTTCATGGTAACGTTAGGGGTAGCATATGTTATCAGTTCTTGGCGACCTTTATAGGATGTGATAGGTTTTTTTAGTGGGTTTGTATGGGGTGTTATAATGTTATCCTTTTTGAGGTAGTTCACGTGGTACTAGTGTGTGTATTGGGGTGTAGAGTTCTGTGGATATCTCTACGGGTTCTTCGACTGTGGTGCAGATTCGTAGTTATGATGATAGCCTATGGTAGGTCTGGGGGAGTAGTAGGTAGTAATGTATAGGGTTCGCTCAGCCTCAGCTGACCTCTTATGAGGTGGTGCACTAGGGGTGTAGGGTGTGGTGGCGGTGAGTGTGGATGGTAGAGGGTTCGGCTGACCTCTTAAGTGGGTAGGGAACTAGGAGACATGAAATTTTGATGGGATGTAGGAGTGGTGCTGGAAAGAGATGGGCCCGTAACTGGGTTCAAGCAGATCTCTTGTGAAGGTGGTATGATGGGTAGCTGTAATGGTAGTTGCGAGACTAGCTAGGATAGTAAAGGTTAGAAGGCTCGGCCTCTGCCTTAGGTTCAGCGGACCTCTTGTGAAGTGGATGGTAGCGACCGACATGCTAATAGGCGCAGTGGCTAGTAGGCGACTATAAGGAGGATAAGGTATTCTGTGCTTGGCTCCGCCTCTTGCTACACTAATATATACAGTATTAATTCCGTCTCAGAAATAGCCCGCCGCAAATGAACAAAGATGTTGACATGATATATGAAAAGCTGATATATGACATTTGCGTTAATATTCTGTTGTCATCTAACTGACTTAAGCCAAACATCCTGCTAACATGTTTATACATGTATTTAGGCCAGGGGTTCCGAACCTATTTTAAAATGTGTGCTACTTGGAAATTTTGATGAACTACCATGTTATAATGCTTTATACTAAATAAATTCCCTCTCCTTCCTCTTTTTCGTTGCCTGGCTCCCTTGTGAAGAGCAGACAAAAGTTATTGTAATTTTTGTTCTGAAGAAAAAGTCAGCATGGGTAATCGGTAGCTCAGACAGGATCTCTGTCTGGTTTGCTTTTACTGAACAAAAAGTGCCAAATGTGATCAGTACTCAGAAATACCATCATGACACCAGTAAAACAATTAGTTTTATATTATTGTTTATGTAATATGATCAAGAAAAATAGTAAACAAAAACTTTGCTAGGAACCTCTAATCTAGACAGACGAATATGTACATGAAACCCACAAATTGTGTATATATGTACTTATGTACATAAGGGGAATGTATATGTATATACGTATATGTACATATATACATATATATATTTATATGTATATTATATATGTAATGCGTAAATAAGTATATTCATATTCAATATCTATGTGTATGTGTGTATTCATAGATATATTTACATGTGTGTGTGTGTGTGTGTGTGTGTGTGTGTGTGTGTGTGTGTGTGTGTGTGTGCGCGCGCATAGAACAACGAAAGGAAGCACAAGAAAATACACGAATATGCCATATTCGTCGTGTGTTTTCTTCTACTCTCCTTCTTCCAGATTGATCGACATGAATTCCACACGCGCGCGCGCGTGTGTGTGTGTGTGTGTGTGTGTAAGTTATGTGTGTTATTATATATATAATATATATATATATATATATATAATATATATATATATTATATATTTTATATATATAATATATTATTATGTTTGGTCTGTAGTATAATATACAATTATGTGCTGTGTTTGTGTGTGTATATGTATGCAGATATAGATATATGCATATATATGTAGTCTGTGCATGGCTCCGCCTCTCGCTTCTCCATGCAAGCGGCATCCACAAATAGGGCAAACACCTGAAATATACAAAGCATCAAATACCTTCTTTTGTAAACAATAATCGTGCCAGTCGCGTAATAAACCAAGCACCATTATCTCCAGGTCCTGTGGATTTAAAACAGTAAAGTTGGAACTCACCAAGTACGTCCTTTCTGCAGTACTAGTGACAAGGAACAGGGCGATGTGATCTTAGCAGCGAATTTCCGATCTTTATATAACAGACTTTGAGATAAGCGGCATCACGCATAAGTAGGAAGCATCTACTAATGCAAAACTATATCACTTAGAGATAGAAATTACTTTTGAAGGCTGCATCTTGTATATAATGTATGTGGGGATACAGTCGCAGAGAAGATACCTCGAAATTACGTATAATATATATCCATTCCAATCATGATAGACACGATTGACGCAGCAGATGACTAACTTATATAGACATATGCGTACATACATATGTGTATGTATGCATGTATATATTGCAGAAAGAACCATCATTTATACATTTACGCATATTATATATGTGTGAGTGTGCATGTGTACGTGTATGCATGTATGTATATACTGCAGAGAGAGCCATCAATTGTGTTGAATATACTCACCTGTTGACAGTGAGCACACACCTCTATTAAAAAAAAAAAAAAAAAAAAAAAATCAGTAGATGAGTAAAAATCGACGAACTTACTAAGAAGAGAAGGGCAAGTGTGTGCTGCCTGCGAATTACAGCTCAAGGGCTCAGACTGAATATTTCAACCTCCAATGTTTACTTTTACCGAACACAAATTCCAGTACCAAATGTGATAAGTACTCAAGAATACCATCATGACAACAGTATATAGTATCACATTTTGTATATAATCAAGAGAAATAGTAAACAAAATTAAAACAAATTTAGAAATTAGTAAGTTAGATTGGGATATATTATTTTTTATATATGATAAAGAAAAAAGTATACAAAAGTAAGACAAAAAGTTAGATTGGCTGACAGTATGCATGCATATACAGAAATAATATCATAACATATGTAACAATTGTATACGGTTAATATGTACCAGTGGTGGTACACGTACCACAGGCTGAGAAACTCTAAGCGAGACAGATGAAAATATACATAAGACGCACACATTGTATACATACATTCATACACACATATATATATGTATGTATGTATGTTAGGGGATGTATATGTATAACTTTATGCATACATATATTCATATACATGCATGTGTGTGTACGTGTGTGTGTGTGTGTGAATAATTAGGTTCTTATTAATTGGATTGGTTTAGTCTTGGGTTAAATCAAAATATAATTCATCCTCGTATATTTATCACACTCCAAAAGTATACAGCACTTCACACAAAATTATTGTACAAGTATTGTACATTTTTCCACTTTCACAATATTGTAGTTTGTTTCATTTCTAGTCCCGCTTTCCCTGCTTTCGTTGACTCCTTTTCGGCCACACTCTAGACAGGACAGGATATGAAACGGGGAAAATGAAGGCAGAAGTAGGTCCCTATATGGAGATAAATCCCCGAAAATAATGAACTTTTACGCCATTTGCCTAATTCTAAATAAATATTAAATTCTATATACACATATGAGTCCAAAAATAAAGTCAGACTTCTCTGTCAATCCCAATAACAAATGAATTAACCTTTATCATGTATGGATGTCCAAGAGCGAATAAACGAGACAATGAATCCCTACTTAGTGGCCACTTTGGCCATGTCACGGATGGCCACGTCACGGATCTTTTTCCTCGCCTTTGAACGAGACTGAACACCTGAACACCCACAACCACCTACTGTCCGAATTACAAGTCGCTCGCTTGTTTGTCGCACAACATCTTGCTAACATCTTCCATTAGCGAACTTTTAAATACAATAATGTCATTCCTCCACAATATATATATATATATATATATATATATATATATATGAATATATGTATATATAAACATATACTATATATATTTATATGTATATATACATATATACACACGCACATGCACATCTGTGTATGTATTTATACTTGTTCATTAATTTAGCTTTGCACACACACACACATATATACACATATGTGTATGTATGTATATATGTATATGTCTGTTTACATATCTATGTATGTAGCTAGAGATGCATATATATATATATATATATATATATATATATATATATATATATATATATATATATATATATACATATATATTTTACCTCGATTGCCTACCTAGCCACTGGGTGGCCAAGCCAGCCCAAGTCAGTGCTGGTTCCAAGCCCGGATAAATAGAGAGAATGATTACCTAAAAGGTAACACCGGCACTCTCCGTGGAAAGGAACTGGGGACCCTACCACGTACTCACTCCAAGAGCATCACAACATGAAAACTACAATTAAGTATCATGCTGTGACCACGGCGGCTCAAACATGAACCAACCGTGAAAAAAAAAAAAAAAAAAAAAAAAAAAAAAATATATATATATATATATATATATATATATATACATATATATATATATATATATATATATATATATATATATATATATGCATATATATATATATATATATATATATATGTGTGTATGTGTGTGTGTGTGCGTGTGTGTGTGTATGTGTGTATGTAAGTAAGTGTGTATGTATCTATGTATATTATGATTGTGCATACACAAATTATATCCTGCCAAGCCTATCTGTATATGTTTAGATATTGCACAAACTATACAACTGTGTTTCGTCTCACGCTTCAAGGGGTCGGACTTTTCAAGTGGCGAATAAGGCTGGTGACCTTTACCATTTTTTTTATTGATTCCTATTGTTTGTCTTCAACTGTTGATGGGAATCAAGTGTTTATGTATTAGAAGATTCATTGTTTTAAATTAATAAAAAAAAAGAAATGATATTGCTTACACCTAGCTATTGTCTTTTTGGTGATCATTTCAGATAATGAATATTGGAATTATTAAAATAGGTCACGTTGGTTTCAACTGCAAAACGATATATGAACCAACGCAAGGACATGAGTGGGGATATAAGTCTCGATCTCAAGTGTTTAAGCAAACAACCTATTCTTATTTGGTAATAAAAACATGAATTTAGAAATAGTTTTTTTTTCATGGCAAGACACGAAAATTACTAAAAGCAATGTATCAGAACTCCTGGTGCTCAGTAACGGTAATGGAAGCCGTGACCGGTGGTAACTCCATGGTAATGGTAGGTGTCGTAGGCATGATGGTAGCTAGAGTTGGCTTCGGCAGACCTTTTATGAGGATGGTTCACGTAGGGAGTATAGGTGTGGTGGTTTGGGGTGTAGGAGTCGTGGTGGGAATGGATGGGCCCGTAGCTGGGTTCAGCTTCGGCTACGGGGTCAGCAGATCTCTTGTGGAGGTGGTATGATGAGTAGCCGTAATGGTAGTTGCGGGGATAGCTAGGATAGTAAAGGTTAGAGGGCTCGGCCTCTGCCTCAGCTGACCTCTTGTGAAGAGGGTGGTAACGACCAGCATGGTAGTGAGTGCTGTGGTGGCTACCATAAGGAGGATAAAGGTATCCTGTGCTTGGCTCCGCCTCTCGCTTCTCCACTTCAGAAGCGCAAGCGGCAGCCACCAGGAGGACAAACACCTGAAAATACACAAAGCATGAAATTCCCTCTTTTGTAAAGAATAATCGTATTAGTTACGTAACGAACCAACATCGTTATCTGCAGATCCCGTGGAATTCAAACAGTAAAGTTGGAACTTACCAAGCACTTCATGTTTGCAGGATTGGTGAGAAGGAACAGGGCGATGTGATCTTAGCAGCGAGTTCCGATCTTTATATAGCACAGTGATAACGGACCTTGAGATAACCGACCTCACGCATAAGAAAGTAGGAAGCATTTACTGATACAAAAATACATCACTCATGGCAATAAGATACTCCAAAAGCCTACTTCTCGTACATAATGTATGTAAATTATTAAAAATGGAGGATACAGTCTCTGAGAATACGCTCTTCGAGAATTCGCACCTGGCACATCCATTCCATTTCGAACAGACAGTCGCACGACTTGACATTAAATTATATATAGAGTGTATGCCGCATACATACATTTATGTATATCATATGTTTGTGAGTGAGTGAGTGCATGTGTGTACATTAATATATATATATATATGTGTGTGTGTGTGTGTGTGTGTGTGTGTGTGTGCATGCACACATATACATTTTTGGCCTCAGCGTGGCCATATATGTATATATGTGGGAGGATGAGGTGGATTGCAAATTCTGAACGAAGACTCGAGGTTAATAGGATTGGAACAGCGTGACAAAGAGGAATATGAAATGCCTCGGCTTCAGATTTATAATATTTTCCAGGTGGAAAATATTATAATTTAGAAATTATAATATTTTGCCACTAGGCAACTTTTGGAACAATCTCGCATAATACCAGGCATGATTGTGTACAGATGCTATGTTTTGTGATTTGTTTCTTACTTTAATCTAACAGTAATAAAGGTTAAAGGAAATTTGGAATAAAAATAATGCTCAGCATTTTTCTTCAAATTGCACAAAATCGATAGCTAATTGGACGCATGGTTTAAATCAACTTTTAAGTTAGGTTGCAAAACTAACGAAAGCAATCAGTCATAGACATCCCTGACTCACGAACAGCATTCAGAATAATAAAACAAATCCGGTCGCGGTTTATGTAGTCAGCGGGTGCATCTGCACCCATTGCATTGTCACCGACATCAACAGATTGGAAAGTGACCCGTGATAGGAATTGGAGCAGTGCCAGTGCCATCGTCCTCAAGCAGCGCCACAATTTGAAGGTTTAGGAAGATGAAAATGGAGAAGGCGGATGTAGACAGGGAATAAGGAAGGATGATGTTAAGGAGGGGCATAAGGATAAAAAGGTGAAGGGCGGTAGTATAATGAGGTACCAAGAGATCTGCCGAGCAAGAAGCTGATCCTAGTTTCATCTTTAGCCACCATCATCAGCTCACTATGGTTACGGTACCGCGCTCAACGCCAAGGTATAAAGTCAATCTAAATTAATTCTATTTGTGAACTGAGAATCCTGATTCGAAACTACGGAAA